>NC_135399.1:18315451-18318983 GCF_051989625.1 Stigmatopora argus
TAGGGTTAGGGTTAGGGTTAGGGTTAGGGTTAGGGTTAGGGTTAGGGTTAGGGTTAGGGTTAGGGTTAGGGTTAGGGTTAGGGTTAGGGTTAGGGTTAGGGTTAGGGTTAGGGTTAGGGTTAGGGTTAGGGTTAGGGTTAGGGTTAGGGTTAGGGTTAGGGTTAGGGTTAGGGTTAGGGTTAGGGTTAGGGTTAGGGTTAGGGTTAGGGTTAGGGTTAGGGTTAGGGTTAGGGTTAGGGTTAGGGTTAGGGTTAGGGTTAGGGTTAGGGTTAGGGTTAGGGTTAGGGTTAGGGTTAGGGTTAGGGTTAGGGTTAGGGTTAGGGTTAGGGTTAGGGTTAGGGTTAGGGTTAGGGTTAGGGTTAGGGTTAGGGTTAGGGTTAGGGTTAGGGTTAGGGTTAGGGTTAGGGTTAGGGTTAGGGTTAGGGTTAGGGTTAGGGTTAGGGTTAGGGTTAGGGTTAGGGTTAGGGTTAGGGTTAGGGTTAGGGTTAGGGTTAGGGTTAGGGTTAGGGTTAGGGTTAGGGTTAGGGTTAGGGTTAGGGTTAGGGTTAGGGTTAGGGTTAGGGTTAGGGTTAGGGTTAGGGTTAGGGTTAGGGTTAGGGTTAGGGTTAGGGTTAGGGTTAGGGTTAGGGTTAGGGTTAGGGTTAGGGTTAGGGTTAGGGTTAGGGTTAGGGTTAGGGTTAGGGTTAGGGTTAGGGTTAGGGTTAGGGTTAGGGTTAGGGTTAGGGTTAGGGTTAGGGTTAGGGTTAGGGTTAGGGTTAGGGTTAGGGTTAGGGTTAGGGTTAGGGTTAGGGTTAGGGTTAGGGTTAGGGTTAGGGTTAGGGTTAGGGTTAGGGTTAGGGTTAGGGTTAGGGTTAGGGTTAGGGTTAGGGTTAGGGTTAGGGTTAGGGTTAGGGTTAGGGTTAGGGTTAGGGTTAGGGTTAGGGTTAGGGTTAGGGTTAGGGTTAGGGTTAGGGTTAGGGTTAGGGTTAGGGTTAGGGTTAGGGTTAGGGTTAGGGTTAGGGTTAGGGTTAGGGTTAGGGTTAGGGTTAGGGTTAGGGTTAGGGTTAGGGTTAGGGTTAGGGTTAGGGTTAGGGTTAGGGTTAGGGTTAGGGTTAGGGTTAGGGTTAGGGTTAGGGTTAGGGTTAGGGTTAGGGTTAGGGTTAGGGTTAGGGTTAGGGTTAGGGTTAGGGTTAGGGTTAGGGTTAGGGTTAGGGTTAGGGTTAGGGTTAGGGTTAGGGTTAGGGTTAGGGTTAGGGTTGGGTTGGGTTAGGGTTAGGGTTAGGGTTAGGGTTAGGGTTAGGGTTAGGGTTAGGGTTAGGGTTAGGGTTAGGGTTAGGGTTAGGGTTAGGGTTAGGGTTAGGGTTAGGGTTAGGGTTAGGGTTAGGGTTAGGGTTAGGGTTAGGGTTAGGGTTAGGGTTAGGGTTAGGGTTAGGGTTAGGGTTAGGGTTAGGGTTAGGGTTAGGGTTAGGGTTAGGGTTAGGGTTAGGGTTAGGGTTAGGGTTAGGGTTAGGGTTAGGGTTAGGGTTAGGGTTAGGGTTAGGGTTAGGGTTAGGGTTAGGGTTAGGGTTAGGGTTAGGGTTAGGGTTAGGGTTAGGGTTAGGGTTAGGGTTAGGGTTAGGGTTAGGGTTAGGGTTAGGGTTAGGGTTAGGGTTAGGGTTAGGGTTAGGGTTAGGGTTAGGGTTAGGGTTAGGGTTAGGGTTAGGGTTAGGGTTAGGGTTAGGGTTAGGGTTAGGGTTAGGGTTAGGGTTAGGGTTAGGGTTAGGGTTAGGGTTAGGGTTAGGGTTAGGGTTAGGGTTAGGGTTAGGGTTAGGGTTAGGGTTAGGGTTAGGGTTAGGGTTAGGGTTAGGGTTAGGGTTAGGGTTAGGGTTAGGGTTAGGGTTAGGGTTAGGGTTAGGGTTAGGGTTAGGGTTAGGGTTAGGGTTAGGGTTAGGGTTAGGGTTAGGGTTAGGGTTAGGGTTAGGGTTAGGGTTAGGGTTAGGGTTAGGGTTAGGGTTAGGGTTAGGGTTAGGGTTAGGGTTAGGGTTAGGGTTAGGGTTAGGGTTAGGGTTAGGGTTAGGGTTAGGGTTAGGGTTAGGGTTAGGGTTAGGGTTAGGGTTAGGGTTAGGGTTAGGGTTAGGGTTAGGGTTAGGGTTAGGGTTAGGGTTAGGGTTAGGGTTAGGGTTAGGGTTAGGGTTAGGGTTAGGGTTAGGGTTAGGGTTAGGGTTAGGGTTAGGGTTAGGGTTAGGGTTAGGGTTAGGGTTAGGGTTAGGGTTAGGGTTAGGGTTAGGGTTAGGGTTAGGGTTAGGGTTAGGGTTAGGGTTAGGGTTAGGGTTAGGGTTAGGGTTAGGGTTAGGGTTAGGGTTAGGGTTAGGGTTAGGGTTAGGGTTAGGGTTAGGGTTAGGGTTAGGGTTAGGGTTAGGGTTAGGGTTAGGGTTAGGGTTAGGGTTAGGGTTAGGGTTAGGGTTAGGGTTAGGGTTAGGGTTAGGGTTAGGGTTAGGGTTAGGGTTAGGGTTAGGGTTAGGGTTAGGGTTAGGGTTAGGGTTAGGGTTAGGGTTAGGGTTAGGGTTAGGGTTAGGGTTAGGGTTAGGGTTAGGGTTAGGGTTAGGGTTAGGGTTAGGGTTAGGGTTAGGGTTAGGGTTAGGGTTAGGGTTAGGGTTAGGGTTAGGGTTAGGGTTAGGGTTAGGGTTAGGGTTAGGGTTAGGGTTAGGGTTAGGGTTAGGGTTAGGGTTAGGGTTAGGGTTAGGGTTAGGGTTAGGGTTAGGGTTAGGGTTAGGGTTAGGGTTAGGGTTAGGGTTAGGGTTAGGGTTAGGGTTAGGGTTAGGGTTAGGGTTAGGGTTAGGGTTAGGGTTAGGGTTAGGGTTAGGGTTAGGGTTAGGGTTAGGGTTAGGGTTAGGGTTAGGGTTAGGGTTAGGGTTAGGGTTAGGGTTAGGGTTAGGGTTAGGGTTAGGGTTAGGGTTAGGGTTAGGGTTAGGGTTAGGGTTAGGGTTAGGGTTAGGGTTAGGGTTAGGGTTAGGGTTAGGGTTAGGGTTAGGGTTAGGGTTAGGGTTAGGGTTAGGGTTAGGGTTAGGGTTAGGGTTAGGGTTAGGGTTAGGGTTAGGGTTAGGGTTAGGGTTAGGGTTAGGGTTAGGGTTAGGGTTAGGGTTAGGGTTAGGGTTAGGGTTAGGGTTAGGGTTAGGGTTAGGGTTAGGGTTAGGGTTAGGGTTAGGGTTAGGGTTAGGGTTAGGGTTAGGGTTAGGGTTAGGGTTAGGGTTAGGGTTAGGGTTAGGGTTAGGGTTAGGGTTAGGGTTAGGGTTAGGGTTAGGGTTAGGGTTAGGGTTAGGGTTAGGGTTAGGGTTAGGGTTAGGGTTAGGGTTAGGGTTAGGGTTAGGGTAGGGTGGTTAGGGGTAGGGGTTAGGGTTAGGGGTAGGGTGGGTTAGGGGTTAGGGTTAGGGTGTTAGGGGTTAGGGTTAGGGTTAGGGGGTTAGGGTTAGGGTGTAGGGTTAGGGTTAGGGTTAGGGTTAGGGTTAGGGTTTATGGGTTAGGAGTTAGGGTTAGGGTTAGGGTTAGGGTTAGGGTTTACGGTCCCGTTACACAG
>NC_135400.1:705000-775872 GCF_051989625.1 Stigmatopora argus
TCACTCACTCAGTCACTCACTTAGTCACTCACTTAGTCACTCACTCAGTCACTCCTTCAGTCACTCACTCATTCACTCACTTAGTCACTCACTCAGTCACTCACTCAGTCACTCACCTACTCACTCAGTAACTCACTCAGTCACTCACACACTCATTCACTCACTCACTCACTCATTCGCTAACTCACTCCCTCACTCATTCACTCACTGACTCATTCACTCAATCACTCACTCACTCATTCACTCATTCACTCCCTCACCCATTCACTCACTCAGTAATTATTTCACTCAGTAATTTACTCACTCAGGAACTATCTCACTCAGCAACTCACTCATTCACTCACTAAGTCACTCACTCATTCAATCACTTAGTCACTCACTCAGTCACAAACTCAGTCACTCACTCAGTCACTCACTCAGTCACTCACTGAGTCACTCACTCAGTCACTCACTCAGTCACTCACTCAGTCACTCACTCAGTCACTCACTCAGTCACTCACTCAGTCACTCACTCATTCACTCACTCACTCGCTCACTCACTCACTCATTCATTCATTCATTCATTCACTCACCCGCTCACTCACTCACTCACTCACTCAGTCACTCACTTAGTCACTCACTTAGTCACTCACTCAGTCACTCCTTAAGTCACTCACTCATTCACTCACTTAGTCACTCACTCAGTCACTCACTCAGTCACTCACCTACTCACTCAGTAACTCACTCAGTCACTCACACACTCATTCACTCACTCACTCATTCGCTAACTCACTCCCTCACTCTTACACTCACTGACTCATTCACTCAATCACTCACTCACTCATTCACTCATTCACTCCCTCACCCATTCACTCACTCAGTAATTATTTCACTCAGTAATTTACTCACTCAGGAACTCACTCACTCAGCAACTCACTCATTCACTCACTAAGCCACTCACTCATTCAATCACTTAGTCACTCACTCAGTCACTCACTCAGTCACTCACTCAGTCACTCACTCAGTCACTCACTCAGTCACTCACTCAGTCACTCACTCAGTCACTCACTCAGTCACTCACTCAGTCACTCACTCAGTCACTCACTCAGTCACTCACTCAGTCACTCACTCAGTCACTCACTCAGTCACTCACTCAGTCAATCACGCAGTCATTCACTCATTCATTCACTTAGTCATTCACTCAGTCAACTCAGTCAAACTTTTAATCACTCACTCATTTAGTAACTCACAAACTCAGTCACTCACTCATTCAGTCACTCACTCAGTGACTCACTCAGTCACTCACTCAGTCACTCACTCAGTAAATCTCTCAGTCACTCACTGACTCATTCGCTAACTCACTCCCTCACTCATTCACTCACTGACTCATTCACTCAATCACTCATTCACTCATTCACTCCCTCACCCATTCACTCACTCAGTAATTATTTCACTCAGTAATTTACTCACTCAGGAAATCACTCACTCAGTAACTTACTCACTCAGTCACTCACTCATTCAGTCACTCACTCAGTGACTCATTCAGTCACTCACTCAGTGACTCACTCAGTCACTCACTCAGTCACTAACTCAGTCATTCACTCAGTCACTAACTCAGTCACTCATTCAGTCACTCACTCAGTCACTCATTCAGTCACTCACTCATTTAATCACTCAGTCACTCACTCAGTCAAACACTCAATCACTCACCCACTTAGTAAGTCACTTACTCAGTAACTAACTCACTCATTCACACACTCATTCAGTCACTCACTCAGTCACTCGCTCAGTCACTCACTCAGTCACTCACTCAGTCACTCATTCAGTCAATCTTTCAGTCACTCACTCAGTCAATCACTCAGTCACTCACTCGGTAACTCACTCACTCAGTCACTCACTCATTCACTCACTCAGTAATTATTTAACTCAGTAACTTACTCACTCAGTAACTCACTCACTCACTCAGTAACTCACTCACTCAGTAACTCACTCACTCAGGAACTCACTCACTCAGTAACTAACTCACTCAGTAAGTCACACACATTCAGTCTCTCACTCATTCAGTCACCAACTCCCTCACACACTCACTAGATCACTCACTTACCTACTCACTCACCTACTCACTTCTCACTACTCACTCACACACCCAGTCACTCACTCACTTAGTGATTCAATCACTCAGTCACTCTCTCACTCACTTAGTGACTCACTCAGTCACTCACTCATTCACTCACTCGCTCACTCACTCACTCACTCACTCACTCATTCATTCATTCATTCATTCACTCACCCGCTCACTCAGTCAATCACTCAGTACCTCACTCTCTCACTCACTCAGTCAGACAATCAATCACTCACTCACTCAGTAACTCAGTGACTCACTCACTCACTCAAATTACCTCACTTAGTAACTAACTCACTCAGTAAATAACTTACTCAGTCACTCATTAAAGTCACTTACTCAGTCAATCACTCAGTCACTCATTCAGTCACTCACTAAGTCACTCAGTCACACATTCAGTCACTCACTCAGTCACTCAGTCAGATACTCACTCAGTCACTCACTCAGTCACTCACTCAGTCACTCACTCACTCAGAAATTACCTCACTTAGTAAATGATTCACTCAGTCACTCATTAAAGTCACTGACTCAGTCAATCACTCAGTCACTCATTCAGTCACTCACTAAATCACTCACTCAGTCACACATTCAGTCACTCACTCAGTCACTCACTCAGTCACTCACTCAGTCACTCACTCAGATACTGACTCAGTCAATGACTTACTCACTTTTTCACTAACTCACTCAGTAACTCACTCACTAACTCGCTCACTCACTCACTCAGTAATTATTTCACTCAGTAACTCACTCACTCATTAACTCACTCAGACATTAACTCACACAGTAACTCACTCACTCAGTCACTCACTCACTCAATAACTCACTCACTCACTCAGTAACCCAATGATTCAGTGACTCACTCAGTAACTCACTCAGTAACTCACTCACTCAGTAACTCACTCACTCAGTAACTGACTCACTCAGTAACTCACTCACTCAGTAACTGACTCACTCAGTAACTCACTCACTCAGTCACTCACTCAGTAAATCTCTCAGTCACTTTCTCAGTCAAACACTCAATCACTCACTCACTTAGTAACTCACTTACTCAGTAACTCACTCATTCACTCACTCATTCTGTCACTCACTCAGTCACTTGCTCAGTCACTCACTCTTTCACTCACTCAGTCACTCATTTAGTCAATCTTTCAGTCACTCACTCAGTCAATCACTCAGTCACTCACTCACTCACTCAGTAACTTACTCACTCAGTAACTCACTCACTCATTCAGTAACTAACTCACTCAGTAACTCACTTACACAGTAACTAACTCACTCAGTAAGTCACTCACTCAGTAACTAACTCACTCAGTAAGTACCTCACTCAGTAAGTCACACACTCATTCAGTCACTCACTCATTCAGTCACCTACTCCCTCACTCACTCACTCACTCACTAGATTACTCACTCACCTACTCACTAACTTAGTGACTCAATCACTCAGTCACTCTCTCACTCACTTAGTGACTCACTCAGTCACTCACTCACTCATTCACTCACTAGCTCGCTCACTCACTCATTCATTCACTCACCTGCTCACTCACTCAGTAACTCACTCACTCATTCACTCACTAGCTCGCTCACTCACTCATTCATTCACTCACCTGCTCACTCACTCAGTTACTCACTCAGTCACTCACTCAGTCACTCACGTAGTCACTCAATCAGTCACTCAGTGACTCACTCAGTCACTCACTCAGTCAAACACTCAATCACTCACTCAGTCAATCACTCAGTCACTCACTCAGTCACTCATTCAGTCACTCATTCAGTCACTCTTTCAGTCACCCACTCAGTCAATCACTCAGTCACTCACTCACTCACTCACTCACTCACTAACTCACTCACTCACTCACTCATTCGCTAACTCACTCCCTCACTCATTCACTCACTGACTCATTCACTCACTCACTCATTCACTCACTCAGTAATTATTTCACTCAGTAATTCACTCACTCAGGAACTCACTCACTCATTCACTCACTCACTCAGTAACTTACTCACTCAGTAACTCACTCACTCACTCAGTAACTAACTCACTCAGTAACTCACTTACACAGTAACTAACTCACTCAGTAAGTCACTCATTCAGTAAGTCACTCACTCAGTAAGTCACTCACTCATTCACTCACTCACTCAGTAACTCACTCACTCAGTAACTATCTCACTCAGTAAGTACCTCACTCAGTAAGTCACACACTCATTCAGTCACTCACTCATTCAGTCACCTACTCCCTCACTCACTCACTCACTCACTAGATCACTCACTCACCTACTCACTCACTTAGTGACTCAATCACTCAGTCACTCTCTCACTCACTTAGTGACTCACTCAGTCACTCATTCACTCACTAGCTCGCTCACTCACTCATTCATTCACTCAACCGCTCTCTCACTCAGTTACTCACTCAGTCAGTCACTCAATCACTCACGTAGTCACTCAATCAGTCACTCACTCAGTCACTCACTCAGTGACTCACTCAGTCAAACACTCAATCACTCACTCAGTCAATCACTCAGTCACTTACTCAGTCACTCACTCAGTCACTCTTTCAGTTACCCACTCAGTCAATCACTCAGTCACTCACTCACTCACTCACTCACTCACTAACTCACTCACTCACTCACTCACTCATTCGCTAACTCACTCCCTCACTCATTCACTCACTGACTCATTCACTCACTCACTCACTCACTCATTCACTCACTCAGTAATTATTTCACTCAGTAATTTACTCACTCAGGAACTCACTCACTCATTCACTCACTCAGTCAGTCACTAATTCACTCACTAACCCACTCACTCATTCACTCACTTAGTCACTCACTCAGTCACTCACTCAGTCACTCACTCACTCTCTCACTAAGTTACTCACTCAGTCACTCACTCAGTCACTCACTCAGTCAAACACTCAATCACTCACTCATTTAGTAACTCACTCACTCAGTCACTCACTCATTCACTCAGTCATTCACTCAGTGACTCACTCAGTGACTCACTCAGTCACTCACTCAGTCACTCACTCAGTCAAACACTCAATCACTCACTCACTCAGTAACTCACTTACTCAGTCACTCACTCAGTCACTCACTCAGTCACTCACTCATTCAATAACTCACTCACTCAATCACCTACTCACTAATCACTCAGTCAATCACTCAGTCATTCACTCAGTCACTAACTCACTCACTCAGTCACTCATTCATTCACTCAGTCACTCATTCACTCACTCAGTAATTATTTCACTAGGTAACTTTCACTCAGGAACTCACTCACTCAGTAACTCACTCATTCACTCAGTCAGTCACTCACTCAGTCAAACACTCAATCACTCACTCAGTAACATTAGTCACTCACTCACTCAGTCACTCACTCAGTCAATCACTTAGTCACTCACCCAGTCACTCACTCAGTCAAACACTCAATGACTCACTCATTTAGTAACTCACTCACTCAGACACTCACTCATTCAGTCACTCACTCAGTCACTCACTCAGTTACTAACTCAATCACTCACTCAGAAATTCACTCACTTGGTAACTGACTCACTCAGTAATTCATTCATTCAGTCACTCACTCATTCATTCACTCACTCCACTAATCACTCAGTCACTCACTCAGTCAATCACTCAGTGACTCACTCAGTCACTCATTCAGTCACTCTTTCAGTCAATCATTTAGTCAATCTTTCAGTCACTCACTCAGTTAATCAATCAGTCACTCACTCACTCAGTAACTCACTCACTCAGTCACTCACTCAGTCACTCAGTAACTAATTCACTCAGTAACTCACTTACACAGTAACTAACTCACTCAGTAAGTCACTCACTCAGTAAGTCACTCACTCAGTAAGTCACTCACTCATTCACTCACTCACTCACTCAGTAACTCACTCACTCAGTAACTAACTCACTCAGTAAGTACCTCACTCAGTAAGTCACACACTCATTCAGTCACTCACTCATTCAGTCACCTACTCCCTCACTCACTCACTCACTCACTAGATTACT
The DNA here is from genome assembly GCF_051989625.1 of Stigmatopora argus. Lineage (NCBI taxonomy): Eukaryota > Metazoa > Chordata > Actinopteri > Syngnathiformes > Syngnathidae > Stigmatopora > Stigmatopora argus. The sequence continues at coordinate 711,113 of NC_135400.1, forward strand.
CACTCACCTACTCACTCACTTAGTGACTCAATCACTCAGTCACTCTCTCACTCACTTAGTGACTCACTCAGTCACTCACTCACTGATTCACTCACTAGCTCGCTCACTCACTCATTCATTCACTCACCCGCTCACTCACTCAGTTACTCACTCAGTCACTCACTCAGTCACTCACGTAGTCACTCAATCAGTCACTCACTCAGTCACTCACTCAGTCACTCACTCAGTGACTCACTCAGTCACTCACTCAGTCACTCACTCAGTCAAACACTCAATCACTCAATCAGTCAATAACTCAGTCACTCACTCAGTCACTCATTCAGTCACTCATTCAGTCACTCTTTCAGTCACCCACTCAGTCAATCACTAACTAACTCACTCACTCACTCATTCGCTAACTCACTCCCTCACTCATTCACTCACTGACTCATTCACTCACTCACTCACTCACTCATTCACTCACTCAGTAATTATTTCACTCAGTAATTTACTCACTCAGGAACTCACTCACTCATTCACTCACTCAGTCAGTCACTCACTCATTCACTCACTAAGCCACTCACTCATTCACTCACTTAGTCACTCACTCAGTAACTTAGTCACTCAGTAACTCACTCACTCACTCAGTAACTAACTCACTCAGTAACTCACTTACACAGTAACTAACTCACTCAGTAAGTCACTCACTCAGTAAGTCACTCACTCACTCAGTAACTCACTCACTCAGTAACTAACTCACTCAGTAAGTACCTCAGTCAGTAAGTCACACACTCATTCAGTCACTCACTCATTCAGTCACCTACTCCCTCACTCACTCACTCACTCACTAGATCACTCACTCACCTACTCACTCACTTAGTGACTCAATCACTCAGTCACTCTCTCACTCACTTAGTGACTCACTCAGTCACTCACTCACTAATTCACTCAGTAGCTCGCTCACTCACTCATTCATTCACTCACCCGCTCACTCACTCAGTTACTCACTCAGTTACTCACTCAGTCACTCACGTAGTCACTCAATCAGTCACTCACTCAGTCACTCATTCAGTGACTCACTCAGTCACTCACTCAGTCAAACACTCAATCACTCACTCAGTCAATCACTCAGTCACTCACTCAGTCACTCATTCAGTCACTCATTCAGTCACTCTTTCAGTCACCCACTCAGTCAATCACTCAGGAACTCACTCACTCATTCACTCACTCACTCAGTAACTTACTCACTCAGTAACTCACTCACTCACTCAGTAACTAACTCACTCAGTAACTCACTTACACACTAACTAACTCACTCAATCAATCACTCAGTGACTCACTCAGTCACTCATTCAGTCACTCTTTCAGTCAATCACTCAGTCACTCACTCACTCACTAACTTACTCACTCAGTCACTCACTCATTCACTCACTCAGTAATTATTTCACTCAGTAACTTACTCACTCAGTAATTCACTCACTCAGTAACTCACTCACTCAGTAACTCACTCACTCAGTAATTCACTCACTCAGTAACTCACTCACTCAGTCACTCACTCAGTCACTCACTAAGTCAAACACTCAACCACTCACTTAGTCACTCAGTCAGTCACTCAGTCAATCACTTAGTCACTCACCCAGTCACTCACTCAGTCAAACACTCAATGACTCACTCATTTAGTAACTCACTCACTCAGACACTCACTCATTCAGTCACTCACTCAGTCACTCACTCAGTTACTAACTCTGTCACTCAATCAGTCAATCAGTCAATCAATCACTCACTCAGAAATTCACTCACTTGGTAACTGACTCACTCAGTAATTCATTCATTTAGTCACTCACTCATTCATTCACTCACTCAGTAACTCACTCACTCATTCAGTCACACACTCCACTAATCACTCAGTCACTCACTCACTCACTCACTCACTAACTTACTCACTCAGTCACTCACTCATTCACTCACTCAGTAATTATTTCACTTAGTAACTTACTCACTCAGTAACTCACTCACTCAGTAACTCACTTACTCAGTCACTCACTCATTCAGTCACTCACTCAGTGACTCATTCAGTCACTTACTCAGTGACTCACTCAGTCACTCACTCAGTCACTCACTCAGTAAAACTCTGTCACTCACTCAGTCACTCACTCAGTCAATCACTCAGTCACTCACTCAGTCACTCACTCAGTCACTCACTCATTCACTCACAGTAATTATTTAACTCAGTGACTTACTCACTCAGTAACTCACTCACTCACTCAGTAACTCACTCACTCAGTAACTAACTCACTCAGTAAGTCACTCACTCAGTGAGTCACTCACTCATTCACTCACTCACTCAGTAACTAACTCACTCAGTAAGTCACTCAGTAAGTCACACACATTCAGTCACTCACTCATTCATTCACCAACTCCCTCACTCACTAGATCCCTCACTTACCTACTCACTCACCTACTCACTTCTCACTACTCACTCACACACCCAGTCACTCACTCACTTAGTGATTCAATCACTCAGTCACTCTCTCACTCACTTAGTGACTCACTCAGTCACTCACTCATTCACTCACTCACTCGCTCGCTCACTCACTCACTCATTCATTCATTCACTCACCCGCTCACTCATTCACTCACTCAGTCACTCAGTCACTCACTTAGTCACTCACTCAGTCACTCACTCAGTCACTCACTCATTCAGTCACTTAGTCACTCACTCAGTCACTCACTCAGTCACTCCCCTACTCACTCAGTAACTCACTCAGTCACTCACACACTCATTCACTCACTCACTCACTCATTCACTAACTCACTCCCTGACTCATTCACTCACTGACTCATTCACTCCCTCACTCATTCACTCACTCACTCAGTAATTATTTCACTCAGTAATTTACTCACTCAGGAACTCACTCACTCAGTAACTCACTCATTCACTCACTCAGTCAGTCACTCATTCACTCACTAAGCCACTCACTCATTCACTCACTGAGTCACTCACTCAGTCACTCACTCAGTCACTCACTCATTGACTCACTCATTGACTCACTCAGTCACTCACTCAGTCACTCACTCAGTCACTCACTCAGTAAATCTCTCAGTCACTCACTCATTCAGTCACTCACTCACTCATTCAATCACTCAGTCACTTAGTCACTCACTCAGTCAAACTTTTAATCACTCACTCATTTAGTAACTCACTCACTCAGTCAAACTTTTAATCACTCACTCATTTAGTAACTCACTCACTTAGTCACTCACTCATTCAGTCACTCACTCAGTGACTCACTCAGTCACTCACTCAGTCACTCACTCAGTCACTCACTCAGTCACTCACTCAGTAAATCACTCAGTCACTCACTCAGTCAAACACTCAATCACTCACTCACTTAGTAACTCACTTACTCAGTATCTCACTTACTCATTCACTCACTCATTCAGTCACTCACTCAGTCACTCGCTCAGTCACTCACTCAGTCACTCAATCATTCACTCATTCTGTCAATCTTTCAGTCACTCACTCAGTCAATCACTCAGTCACTCACTCACTCAGTAACTCACTCACTCAGTCACTCACTCACTCACTCATTCACTCACTCAGTAAATATTTAACTCAGTAACTTACTCACTCAGTAACTCACTCAGTAACTCACTCAGTGACTCACTCAGTCACTCACTCAGTCACTCACTCATTCACTCACTCAGTAAAACTCTCAGTCACTCACTCACTCATTCAGTCACTCACTCATTCAATCACTCAGTCACTCACTCAGTGACTCACTCAGTGACTCACTCAGTCACTCACTCAGTCACTCACTCAGTCACTCACTCATTCACTCACTCAGTAAAACTCTCAGTCACTCACTCAGTCACTCACTCACTCATTCAGTCACTCACTCATTCAATCACTCAGTCACTCACTCAGTCAAACACTCAATCACTCACTCACTTAGTAACTCACTTAGTCAATAACTCACTCACTCATTCACTCACTCATTCAGTCACTCACTCAGTCACTATCTCAGTAACTCACTCAGTCACTCACTCAGTCACTCATTCAGTCAATCTTTCAGTCACTCACTCAGTCAATCACTCAGACACTCATTCACTCAGTCACTCACTCACTCACTCACTCATTCACTCACTCAGTAATTATTTAACTCAGTAACTTGCTCACTCAGTAACTCACTCAATCAGTAACTCACTCATTCAGTAACTAACTCACTCAGTAAGTCACTCACTCAGTAAGTCACTCACTCATTCACTCACTCACTCATTCACTCACTCACTCAGTAACTAACTCACTCAGTAAGTCACTCACTCATTCAGTCACCCACTCCCTCACTCACTCACTAGATCACTCACTCACCTACTCACTTCTCACTACTCACTCACACCCAGTCACTCACTCACTAGCTCACTCACTTTGTGACTCAATCACTCAGTCACTCTCTCACTCACTTAGTGACTCACTCAGTCACTCACTCATTCACTCACTCGCTCGCTCACTCACTCACTCATTCACTCACCCGCTCACTCACTCACTCACTCAGTAACTCACTCACTCAGTCACTCACTCAGTCACTCACTCAGTCACTCACTCAGTCACTCACTAAGTCACTCAGTCACTCACTCAGTAAAACGCTCAGTCACTCACTCAGTCACTCACTCAGTCACTCACTCAGTCACTCACTCAGTCACTCACTCACTCTCTCACTCACTCATTCAGTCACTCACTCATTTAATCACTCAGTCACTCACTCAGTCAAACACTCAATCACTCACCCACTTAGTAACTCACTTACTCAGTAACTCACTCACTCATTCACGCACTCATTCAGTCACTCACTCAGTCACTCACTCAGTCACTCGCTCAGTCAGTCACTCACTCACTCAGTCACTCATTCAGTCAATCTTTCAGTCACTCACTCAGTCACTCATTCACTCAGTCACTCACTCACTCACTCACTCACTCACTCACTCACTCACTCATTCACTCACTCAGTAATTATTTAACTCAGTAACTTGCTCACTCAGTAACTCACTCAATCAGTAACTCACTCATTCAGTAACTATCTCACTCAGTAAGTCACTCACTCAGTAAGTCACTCACTCATTCACTCACTCACTCATTCACTCACTCACTCAGTAACTAACTCACTCAGTAAGTCACTCACTTATTCAGTCACCCACTCCCTCACTCACTCGATCACTCACTCACCTACTCACTTCTCACTACTCACTCACACCCAGTCACTCACTCACTAGCTCACTCACTTTGTGACTCAATCACTCAGTCACTCTCTCACTCACTTAGTGACTCACTCAGTCACTCACTCATTCACTCACTCGCTCGCTCACTCCCTCCTGACCGATTTTCTCTCAGCAGCAGGTGATAGCTTGTGTTTTCTTCCTGATCGTGGCAGTGACAAAACAGTGCCATGCACTTTATACATACAAACAATTGTTTGCACTGTTGCTCTTGGGATCTGCAGCTGCTTTGAAATGGCTCCAAGTGACTCTCCTGACTTGTTCAAGTCAAGTATTCGCTTTTTCAGATCCATGCTGAGCTCCTTTGACTTTCCCATTGTAGCGTTTGTGGGCATTTGCATCCAATGAGCCCTATTTAAATGGCCTCAGAGAAGTCACCAGCTGTAGTCACTCATAATCACTCACAAGAAGTTAAGAGGCCATGCTATGAAGCTAATTTCACTGACACAACTTTCTAAATCACCAAAATTGCTCATTTGTGTTGCTGTATGTATATTTTTGACCCAGCAGATTTGAACACTTTTTCTGTTAACCCATAATAAAGTATTCATGAATGTTTTTGTGACAAAGAAGTATCTGTTCCAATCACTCTATCAGAGAAAAATCAGAGTTGTAGAAATAATTTTATAAATATTTGGATTAGATCAGGTGGCTTTACAGGAAAAAAACATGCAAGGAACCTTGAGACATAAGGAGTTAACAGATGATTTAAAATGCAGGGTTCCTAGGATAGTAAATATATCAAAGATACGCTCAGGTGTTTTATTATGTCTTGGTCTTCTAAAAGTCTTGGCAACAAAATGTAATATAACTTCCTATGCGGCAAAGCTAGGCTGTCAAAATTCTCTTATTTGACATCCTTTCAACAGACATGTCTCAACCATTTTGCAGTTGAGCACCAGTGTCTGAGCATTGAGAGCCAGGCCCGTTGCCTCCACAAAAGTAAGCAGCTTACCCAATCGTGCTGCAAATGTACGTCAAAGTTCCCAACAAAACAAGAAAATGCTGGGGCAAATCAGCAGAAACTGGCTAACAGATTTGTAGACATTTTCCACAACCTTACCAAAAGATTAGCAAATGATTTTCAGTTTTAATGGAAAGCAGTAAGACCTTCAGATGGTAAGACACAGACGGCATGAGATGTCGCCATTTCTGCTGCTATATGTTAGAATATGCATGTGATTGAACCACTGAAATAACCAATTAGAGAACCAGTGCAAAAATAACAAACATTTTAGAATGTACAAGTTCTGATGTTTATTATGATGATTAAACGTTTCTAAATTACAGATTACTAATAGGTAAATTGGGGAAAACGAACATTTACCCAAGTATAATAACAAAAAAAAGACAAAGAATATATTGGTAAAACAAACTTGGGTATCTACAGTAACCCTTGTCTCTTGAGGTCCTCATATGTTTTTTTGTTGACTACATTTCCACTGGAGTCCTCATACTCTTCCTGGAAAAAAAAAACATCTCAGTATGTATTGTCACATTACTGGATCAGAAAATGATTATGCAAAATGTTTTCCATTCTTACCTCTGTGTCAGGCTGCCAACGCTCTAAGGCCTTTTGGGACTTCAGTTTGACCCACACTAGTGTTAAAAAAAGTGTATTATTATTATACATTTGCCTGCAACCTAAAAGAAGCTTGGCCTTGCTATTAAATAATGCTTTCCTCGCCTCTAGTTATGCGCACAGTATAATTATCATACTTGCTTGCAATGAAGTATAAGGTTTGCTCTTGAAAGTCTTGTTTAATCTAAACAAAGAAGTGCCAGGATGGACCGAAGTACTCACACCTAAGTCAAGGCTGACTCAACGACCTGCATTGAGCACTCCACACTCGTCATCTACACCCCACCATGGACACTCGAAGCGGCTTCCTGACGCTTCGGTCCTCATCTGTTTTGACTTATGAATGTGTTCTGGTACACAATTACTAGGCTAAAGACTGAACGCTCTCGCGCATGCACGCACGCACGCACGCACGCACACATACACAGGGCACATGTAAAAGTCAAAATATTTGTGGCAATCAACATTTTGAATTAAAAAAATGAATAATGAAAGGCCTACAAATTTTATACCGCATGCAAATTCAATCAATTTTCTTAGTTCTATTAAATTTCTCAGTTGCACGCTTGGCCTCTTTGAAAGGAGCTCCTCCCTTGAATATTTCTGTTCATTGCAAGCTGCTCCAGCCAGTTGCATGTCCATCTTTACCATGGCCTCAAGTGTGCTTGGTCTCATTGACATCCTGAAGTCTGTCCTGATCTTCCTCACAGCACTGAAAACACGTTCACATGTGGCATTGCTGTGGGGAATCAAAAGTATGCCCAGTGCAATCTTTGTTATGTTAGCATATTTTGGGTTTCCAGAGCTGTCTTTTATTTCTCCTACTAGTCCCCATTGCACATCTGCTCACTCCTGTACTGTAATGTCTCCTAGCTCCTCAACTTGCAGGCAGCTTAATTCTTCTTCCAAGGCATCAACCTCATAGTCAGGCTTCATGCATGGGAATCTGTTGATGAAATACCTCCTTACACTTGTGAAGAAACTTTTTTGACGATGCTGAGATCAGCTACCTCAGCATGTTTGAGCAATTCGCCCTTCATTGGAAATTTTTCTTTTACATATTTCACTGCATTTTTATAATACTTTCTCACACTTGTGCACTTTTTTCAGGCATTTCTTGCTCTTTCATATACTGACGAACGTTCTCACCAGTACAAAGTCCTTCATCATCTTACTCAAATAGAATACTAATCTTCTCATAATCCACTTTCACTTCCAACCAGACTATGTCACGCAAAGCAACAGTTTTCATGTTGCAATACTTATAGTACGCAAAGAATTCTCCTTCGGTTGATGGCGCCAAACACAGTTTGTTGTATTTTTTTTCCGATGGCAAAATATCAGTATCACAGTTCTCTCGTCTTCGCTTGGAAGCCATGGGTATGGTACGTCTATGCTGCTTCAAAAATCTATCGAAACTACATCCACATGACCTAAACGGATGTGACTTAAACAGATGTGACCTAAACGAACGGTCATGGGGATGTAGTTTCGATTTGTGCCATCCTCAATCAGCAAATTTTAAATGAAAAAGTTATTAAAAGCAAACGTAACGTTTTGAAACACCGATCGCGTCAAACATTGCTTGATAATTTTTTTCTTCGTAGTTTTCATAGAAAATGCAGATTTTATAATTTGCTATAAACTGGCGTAATAAACTACGGACGATTCGTAGTATTTGGTAGCTCTGCATTACGTATCCAATTATAACGGCCACGAAGGCAACTATTTTAGCGGGGCAGGGCACATTTTCACATGCTTTTTAAAATTTTAACACATTAATAAATCATTTCCTTATAATTTTCTTTCATTTTTGTGTGTTTCCTCATATCTTTCATATAAAATTGGGACACTAACCAATTTTAAAGGTTTTAGTTGGTAGTTGTGTGAGGACCGTGGAACGAATTAGAGAATTTACATAAAAAGTACACCTACTTACAAAATTTTCAAGTTACAAAAAAAGTTTTGGAACCAATTAATTTCTTAAGTAGAGGTACGACTGTACTAATGTTATTTAAAGGCGGTCCTGGGTTAGGATGCACATTTCCTGATAACAGGAGTAAAGTCAAAATCAAAATCTTACATGTTATGTTGTAAGATGAGCCACTAAAAGTATGTTTTGGTTCCACAGTGTTAATAACTGAGTTGTGACTGCTGTTTCTTTTTTTTGAACAAAGACATGCCACCTATCTCTTCCTCACTCCCCAATTTCATCATTTCGACGAGATTCTCAACAATTTTGGGGGTTGAGTGGCTTGCGAGCACAACTCCATCGTCATGTCTGGGAAGCCTAGCTAGCATAGCCAGCTTCACAGCCTCATCTGATCGTCTGACTGATGAACCTCCATCATAATCATGGACGATATTTTTTCGGCCAGAATTTTTTCAGCCTGAAATGATTGTCTTTTCCTTCACATCATTAATTCTTCAAATCATAGTAATTTACCGGCCTGTTTTTCTTTCTATGGAGAGGCGGCCTGCAGTTCTTCAAGAAGGCTACAGCACTTAATTCTTATGAAGTTTTTTTATTTTGGATACTTGGATGAAAAATATGGTGATAGACTGAAGCCACAAACTTTGAAGCCGCGAAGTGGCGAGGTATGACAATAATCATCCAGGAGGCGAGACAGTGTCTCAAAATATTTGACGTGACAAGCATTTGTTGTGCAGCGTTTTGGGTTATTCCAATGTTGTGTCGCACTAATCATTAATATATTTGTGGATCTCTAAAAAACAAGTTAAAATCTTGGATATATTTGTAAATCTTGAAAACACAAGTGTGAATTGCGGATGTGTGTGTGAATATTCTTTACGGAAATCTCTCCCCAGGCAAAGCCACAGTTAAAACTCAACGTAGGATGGTGGCTGCAAGTAGGATATTGGTGAAGACAACTTCTTCGCTACTGCTTCTCGACCTCTACCACTTGACGACTGTTTGCTTACAAAACTCGTTGTTGCGATAGCCCTACGTAGATGGTCCTTGTGTGGATGAGCAATGAGATGGTGCTTGCTCTAGTTGTCACCCCCCTTGGGCTAGCTTGAGACATCATAACAGAAACAACTAGTGCTAAACCGAGCTTGAGCCAAAAACGAACACCAAAACCAGATTATTTATCTCTACTATATAATGATAGTTTCTGCTTGTTTGGAACATGCATCTAATTTTATTGCAAATATATTGTCTAACCCTATTTTTGTACAGTGGTACCTTGAGACACGAGCTTAATGCGTTCCGGGACTGAGCTTGTATGTCGATTTACTCGTATCTTAAATCAACGTTTCCCATCGAAATGAATTAAATACAAATGAATTCGTTCCCACCCTGTTGGGGTTATTCTGGGATGTTATTATATGTGCATTAATCATTAATATGTATAGGAGCTTTATTTTAATTTGGGACCGAGCAAGCTCAAGGTCACTCTACAGGGCAGCTGGCTTCGAGGACATTTAATTGTTTTCAGGGCTATTGACCGGACAGATCCCCATGTTCCAGGCCGAGGACTGTTGATCTGAGTTCGCAATGAAGATCTGTGAAGGACTCTTAAATTGCTCTGACTTGGATTCCGGCAGATGGCGATAATCGAATCAACTTCCGAAAATACTCGCATATTGTTTAAAGATACTATCGCCCGGTTTACCTTATATGAAGTTATTATGCTTATTTGTGCAAATTCTTACGCAGGTGTTTTTGGTGGCCGACCTGATATGCAATTGTTGTTTTTCACACCCTTTGAAAAAAACACCAAAAAACAGGATATTACCATCTACTACCAGAGTAACAAATAACTAGTGGTTATGATGTTTAATAATAAAATGAGGCATTATTTTATACAACGGGGAGTTCGTGGATAGGGGGGAGAGAGAGAGTCTCTTGACGATGCGCTTGTAACGTACAAACAAAAAAAGTTTTAATCTTACGTTACACTAAATTTAAACCTTCTTGTGAAATAACCAAGGCAAAGAGGTTCATATATTCCACCGTGGCTTTCGGGGCTAACTTCCTGCCTCTCCATACGTATTGACGAGCCAGCTCAGTCACCCGTACACTACTCATGTTTTTCGATTATTTCATGCTTAATATTGATTGTCATCATACGCCTTTTCTTTGCACTACCCTTCATTGCACCGGCCTGCTTTAGATCTATTGTGTTTCCCTTAATTCTACACTGACTAATGCAAAAAACAAACAAAACAAAACAAAATGGAAAAAAATGCAACGCTCCGTCCAGTGCTCGTAGAGATCTTTGCATGAGGGAGATGCAGCGAGAGAGAATCTTAAAGCACCCTGGCGAACTGGCTATCTCAAATGCTCATATCTCAAAATTTGTCTCGTATCTCAAGGTAAATATTTGCTCGGAATTTTACTCATCTCAAATTCCTCGTATGTCGAAGTATTACTGTAGTTGACTTTTCCATGTTACTTGTTGGTTCCCGGACCTTGAGTGAATAATTTCCAGATGCAATATTATAATGTACTGTACAATCCACAGGAAGAATGTTCTGATGTAACTCTTGATATTTGATTTTGCATAAAATTGTATGAAATAATTTAGAAATTAAAAATTAAAAATCCAGGAATTCATAAACAGTGTGAGTTCCAAGACTTACAAGAGACAGCATCCTCAATCTGTGTCACGTTAGCAAAGTGGGCTGTGTTGGGGATTCCAAGACAGCGCATACCATGGGCATGCCTCCATTCCTAACAACACAGATATACATAGTGTTACGATCACGCTGCGTCGCTGCGTCGTCGCAGCGCGATCGGGGCGGTATGGGGGACCCAAGCGCAGGAGACGAGTGAATCGAGCCAGATCACTTCAGACTTCATTCTTTAATGAATAAACAAAGGTCTACAAATCCACAATGGGCTGGAACAGAACGGCAGCATGCTACGCGCACGCACAAACAAATCAGACGATCCGGCAATGGTGCTCACACTCATTGCTCCTTAAATAATAAAGCCAGGAAGCAATCAGCAGATTGACTGCAGCTGCTTCCCTGACGGCACGTCAGGAGGGACAAAACAGGCCACTCCTGACAGTACCTCCCCTCTAACGGACGGATCCCAGACGTCCTAATGCCTAATGTCCATGAAAAACGAAAGCCGGGAGGGAGGGCGGGCAAGCTCCGTTCTCAGCGTCCGGGGGGCGTCCCCGCCAACCCGTGAAGAGACGAGAGAGGTACCGGTCCGGCGGGCGTCCGCGCCGGCCGGTGACGAGACGTGGGAGTGGCCGGCCTGGCGGGCGTCCATACCGGCCAGAGACGAGGCGAGGCAGTGGTCGGTCCGGCAGGCGTCCGCGCCGGCCGATGACGAGGCGAGGAAGTGGTCGGTCCGGCGGGCGTCCGCGCCGGCCGATGACGAGGCGTGGGCTTAGCCGGTCCGGCGGGCGTCCACGCCGGCCGGTGACGAGGTATCGAGGTGGGCGGTCCGGCGGGCGTCCACGCCGGCCGGTGACGAGGCATCGAGGTGGGCGGTCGGGCGGGCGTCCACGCCGGCCGGTGACGAGGCATCGAGGTGGGCGGTCGGGCGGGTGTCCGCGCCGGCCTGGGACGAGGCATCGAGGTGGACGTCCGCGCCGGCCTGAGACGAGGCATCGAAGTGGGCGTCAGCGCCAGCCTGAGACGAGGCTTAGGAGGGGCCTATCCGGCGGGCGTCCACGTCGGCCCTTGGAGAGGAGAGGGAGTAGCCGGTCCGGCGGGCCTCCCTGCTGGTCCTTAAGGAGCTGGCCAAGCCCCCTGCCCTTAACAGACACCAGACTCTTAGAACGGTCGTCAGGCACCTTACCCTGGCTGCTCGGGGGGCCGCCTGCCCCTTCGGCCGAGAGGGCCGGAGAGTCGCTCTTGCCGTCACCGGCAACCCCCTCGTCCGGGGGTGCCGGAGAGTTGCTCGCGCTGTCGCCGGCAACCCCCTCGTCCGGGGGTGCCGGAGAGTTGCTCGCGCTGTCGCCAGCAACCCCCTCGTCCGGGGGTGCCGGAGAGTTGCTCTCGCTGTCGCCGGCCCCCTCGTCCGGGGGCCCCGGCGAGTCGCCCTCGCCACCGTCGCCGGCCCCCTCCTCCAAGGGCGCCGGAGGGTCGCTGCCGCCATCCCCGGGCCCTTCGTCCAGGGGCGCCGGAGAGTCGCTCTGGCCATCGCCGGCCCCCTCGTCCAGGGGCCCCGGCGCGTCACCGCCACTTCCGGGCGGGCAAGAGCTGGGCGGGCAAGCGCTGGGCGGGCAAGCGCTGGACGGGCAAGCGCTGGGCGGGCAAGCACTGGGCGGGCAAGAGCTGGGCGGGCAAGAGCTGGGCAGACCGGAACCGAGCAACCAGGAACTGGGCGGCCAGGAACCGGGCGGCCAGGAACCAAGCAACCAGGAACTGGACGCCCAGGAACCGGGCGAACAGGAACTGGGCGACCAGGAACTGGACGGACCAGCCGGCACCGGAAGCCTGGTTCGTGGCTTCGGCACGGGTGCGTCTGGCGGCCCAGGTGGCAAAGGGAGTAACTTGCGTGGCTTGGGCACGGGTATTTGAGGAGCTTGGAGCAGCGTGGTCGGGCGAGGAGCTTGGAGCGGCGTGGTCGGGCGAGGAGCTTGGTCAGGGGCTCGTGCGTCCAGGCCCTCCTTCCGCTTCTCCCTGCGGCATGGCGCTCGCCGCCGCCTCCGGGAGGGCGGCACAGCACGTGGTGGCCCATCGTAGCTGGCCAGCCGACCAGGTTGATGCCGGTCGGGGTAATCCAGGTCTGAGTAGTCGGAGGGGCAATGGCGATCCTTGTCTAGTGGCGCATAACGTTCAGCGTTCTCAGTTGGAGCGTATCGGATTCCGTATCGGCTAAGAAAATAGCCGTCCCAGTCCGAATCTCCAGCATCCAAATCACTTGGCCTCTGGCCGTCCCAACGGACAAAGATTTGGCGTTCCAATGGGGCCGAGGGAGGCTGGGGATTCTCCCTCCATTGAGAAAAAAACTCGCTGGAGTCTGAGTTCAAATAACTGGGGCGATGAACTGAGGGTGTCGGAGCCTTGGAATTATGATTTAGCTGTGCTGGCCGTCCGGTGCGACGGGTTGAGCGGAGGGTGGGTTTAAAGGTGGATGGAGGCTCAGTACTACCTCTTAGTCGAGACTCCTGCGTTGCCCAAACGTCTTTGAGGTGCCCACGCCAAGTGTCCATTATAGACTCCCTAATAGACTCTGTGGGGCCTCTCAGTGAATCCATGTCGTCGCGGGGCTTCCACGAGGGTGGCTGGCGTCGACGAGCGCGTCGGCGCGAGCGTGGGTAGCCTCCCGCTGGGTCCATTATGGCCGGATCGTTCTGTTACGATCACGCTGCGTCGCTGCGTCGTCGCAGCGCGATCGGGACGGCACGTCAGGAGGGACAAAACAGGCCACTCCTGACACATAGTAGTTAATAAGAGGTCTTTATACAGCAAAAAAGAATTTTCCCCGTTATATGTATCGTACATTAATCATAAAATGATATGATAATCTTATATCAAAATGGCACCACTCAAGCGGCAGCTGGTGGCAGTAGCTCCGTCCGTTCTAAGTCATTTTTTACAGCTTTTCTATCTTTTTTTATTACATTTTGATATTTCTTAATACTTTACTTTATCCTTCAATGTTTTTACGACATTTACGACTCGACTCCAGGCAGAGGCAGTCTTTGTTCTATTAGTTTAGTTTCTATCTGCTGGTTCTGGACGTTTTTTGGACCCATTTGGCCTGGCCTCCTCTGTCCTAAACAGGGGATCAGCTGTTAGCGGTACACCTGGATATTGCTGGAAATTCCCATGGAGTTAAAGAGAAAGAGAAGAGGGTGCAGAGCTAGACGAAAGTGGCGGGAGAAGCGACGCTTCAGACCAAGCATTACGTCTATTATTATGGGGAATGTAAGCTCTCTCCCCAATAAGATGGAAGAGCTAACAGTGCTTACGAGGCTGCAACGCGAATATCGAGAGTGTTGTATTATGTGCTTCATGGAGACATGGCTGAATTAATACCGACTCACTCATCTGCCTGGATGGTTTTCAACTGGTGAGGACAGACAGAAAAGCTGAGGAGAGCGGTTAAAGAGGAAAGGTTGGGGACTAGGTGTTTTTATTAATAGCAAATGGTGTAGACGGCGGCACATGACGCTATAGGAGCAACTTTGTACTCGCGATATCGAGCTGGTAGCTGTAAGCATCAGGCCGTTTTAAATCCCGCAGGAGTTCTCACTTCTCTATATCGTGGATGTTTTTCTGAGGTATAAAAATAAAAAAAGTTCATACAAATATCTAAATCTATGCTGAAACTCGAAAACAGAAGACAGATGAAAAATGGCGGAAGTCAGGGCACCGCTTCTTCTTCGGCGCTGAAATGGTTGGCTCTAAGGTCGAAAAAGAAGCGTATTTCACTGAGGAAGAATGGGCGCGCCGAAAATCATAAATAGCTATGACACACGCTGTTAAGCCTTTTCTTGTTTCCAGCAGGTTGCGTTTCCCATCACGTACATTATACAGTGGTACAATATTCTCGTCTTACGACGGAAATTTCGATCGAATAATTCGCCCGTCATAGGATCAAAATTTCGTGATGTGACCATGCCATGTGGCCATGGCACTGTCTTTTTTGCATATCTTTCATGTTTAACAATATTTACGAGCACCGAATGAGTTATTCAGACCAGGAAACGCACAACGCGCATGCACGGGGAAAAGAGGGCTTTCTGGGTAATGAAGTATACTCGTGCACACAACGCCGACAGGCAATGGCACTCTTTCTCAGAATAAAACTTTACCCACAATAAATACGTGGGTAAGCTCAGCTGCTGCATTTCCTGTTATTTTTATCTAATACGAGGAGTATTATATTACTTCTCGTTCGCTGCTCATAAGAACATCAGGGGCACTGGCTCGCAACTCCCCGCAATAGCATCCCCGGTAGCAACTCTATCATAGGCGCCGTTCAAAGGGGATGCGAACACAGATGCTACAAGCTAAAAGGGAGCTGCTAGCCAGCGCCCCCGAAGCTCCCATGAGCAGCGGAGCGATCGCTGATAAAAGACTGCTGCTCGTTGGCAAGTGGTCGTGCGTTATC
This sequence comes from Stigmatopora argus, assembly GCF_051989625.1. NCBI lineage: Eukaryota > Metazoa > Chordata > Actinopteri > Syngnathiformes > Syngnathidae > Stigmatopora > Stigmatopora argus. Next base: position 727,000 of record NC_135400.1, read on the forward strand.
CGATTGTGAGGACATTTGTGTGCATCATTTTCGGAATATTTTGAAGGGAATAGTACAACAGCAAACAGCCCATCGATAGCGAACGTGAGGGTGGAGTGTTTGTTCCGTTTACGAGTGCGTTGTGTGGGGAAAAAACCGGAAGCCCCCCCGCCCCTTTTGTGCCCCTCTCCCCTCTGGGAAATCCGCCCAATTTTAGTTAGATTAAACACATTTTATTTCTATTAAACCACTAGTTATGTGTTACTTTGTTAATAGATGGGGAATTAGAAGAAATAAAACATTTTTTCCAATCCAATATGCTGTTTTTGGTGTTTTTTCAGAGGGCTGGAACAAATTAATTTGTTGAACGCACTGGAGAGGTCAAAAAACATCATTCTCAACGTGCTTCCCATGTTCTCCAGGTGTGAAAGAGACCTGTGCATCAGGTAGGTGGTAGCATCTTCCACACCAATGCCTGGACGATAGGCGAACTGCAGAGGGTCCAGCTCTGCATTCATCAGGGGGCTGAGGTGATTGAGGATGATTCTCTCCAATGTCTTGATCAGGTGAGAGGTTAATGCTACAGGCCTGAAGTGGTTTGGCTCCCTGGGGTACGCAGTCTTAGGAACTGGGACCACACAGGAAGTTTTCCACAAGGTGGGACCTTCTGCAGACTGAGGCTGAGGTTGAAAATATGCAGAATCACTTTACCAAGCTGATCCGCACACTCTCTCAGTAGTCTGGAGCTGAGGCCGTCTGGGCCGGTAGCCTTCCTTGCCTCGATCTTCTTTAGCTGTTTTATCACCTGATCGACAGTAATGCAGAGACCAGTGGAAGAGGGGGAGGAAGAGGAGGAGGAGGAGAACGAGGGGGGAGGGTTGCTTCTGGTCTGGGGGGTCAGGGGAGTGGGGGCAGGACTGAATCTGTTAAAGAACTGATTCAGTTCATTGGCCCACTCCCTGCCGCCGGACTCCGGGTCTCTCTCGCTGTTGCCTCCATGGCCCGAAATGGTCCTCAAGCTCCTCCAGACCTCTTTTGTGTTGCCTCTCTGGAGTTGGTTCTCCAGCTTCCTCCTGTAGATGGTCTTTCCCTTCTTTATCTCTCTCTTCAGCTCCTTCTGAACCATTTTCAGGCTCTCTTTCTCCCCAGACCTAAAAGCCCTCTTATTCTTGTTCAGGAGGGCCCTTAGATCCCTGGTGACCCACGGCTTATTGTGGGAGAAACAACGGACCTTCTTGGATGGTACAATGTTCTCAACACAGAAGTTAATATAAGTCAAGCTGTCAATGTCATTACCATGTGAATTGCACAGCACCTCCCAGTCAGTGGTCTCAAAACAGTCCCTCAGTACCATGCTGGTCTCCTCGGTCCATCTTTGTATAATCCTCGTGGTAGGTTTTATTTTCCTCACCATAGGGATGTAGGTGGGGATCAGATGGACCAGGTTGTGGTCTGAGCGGCCCAGTGGGGGGAGGGGGACTGAGCTGTATGCCTCCTTTGTGTTGGCATACAACAGGTCCAGAGTTTTTTGTTCCCTGGTGTGGCACTTCACATACTGAGTGAAGGTGGGGAGAGTAGAAGCCAAGGGAGGATGGTTAAAATCAGCAGAGATAAGAAGGAGAGACTGGGGGTGTGACGTTTGCAGCCGGGACACAGTGGCGTGAAGCAGCTCGCGGGCGACTGCTGCATCGGCCGAGAGACGTATATACGCAGTTATTATGATAACGTGCGAGAACACCCGGGGGATGTAAAACGGCCTGATGCTAACAGCTACTAGCTCGATATCTCGGGTGCAGAGTCGCTCCTTCACAGTAATGTGCCCGGGGCTGCACAATCTACTATTAATAAAAACAGCTAGTCCCCCCCTTTCTTCCTACCGCTCTCCTCAGCATTTCTGTCCGCCCTCACCAGCTGAAAACCGTCCAAGGAGACGAGAGAGTCTGGAATTAGTTCATTCAGCCAGGTCTCCGTGAAGCACATAATGCAGATATTCCGATATTGTCGTTGTTGTTTGGTAAGCGCCGTTAGCTCTTCCATCTTATTGGGGAGAGATCTTACGTTCCCCACAATAATAGATGGAATGCTGGGTCTGAAGCGTCGCTTTCTCTCCTGACATTTTCGTCCAGCTCTGCATCCTCTTCTCTTCCTCTTTAACTCCGCGGGGAGGTCCAGGTCCAGGGAATCCAGGTGTTGCGTAGCGCTAACAGCTGATCCTTTGTGTAAAACAGCGGAGGCATGGCTGAGTGGGTCAAAATATAATGTCCAGAATTCTTAAAGATAAACTAAACTAATAGCTCAAAGACTGCCTCTCGCACACCTTGAGTCTTGGAGTAGAGTCTTGAAAGTAAAGTTTTAAAACATTAAAGTTTGGAATATAATATATAAAGCAAAGTAACAAGTAAAATCCTAAGAGACAATACAACGTAAAAATAAAGGATAAAAGAGCTCTAAAAAAGCCCTAAAACACAGAATACGAGTGAGGGTATGGGGAGCCACTGCAACTAGCAGCCACTTTGAACGGCGCTTATGATGATAATGATAATGATGAGAATGAATAATTCTACAAAGAGGCACGCTTACGAAGCACAGTTCAAGCTTCTAACCATCGATCATGCAGTGGATCATGGGAACAGAGCAACGGCGAGGAAATTCAACATCAACGAAACTATGGTTCGCAAATGGAGAAAGCAGGAGAAGGAGCTTCACCAAGTCAACAAGAGGAAGTTGAGTTTCCGTGGGAACAAGGCAAGGTGGCCCGACTTGGAAGATCAACTGGAGCGGTGGATTCTTGGTCTAAGAGCAGCTGGGAGAAACGTCTCCAGTCACCATTCGGCTGAGGGCAAAAGCGCTCGCGAAATAATTGAAAATTGAACATTTCGAAGGAGGTCCGTCGTGGTGCTTTCGTTTTATGAAACGGCACCATCTGTCGATTAGAGTGAGGACAACCGTGGCGCAGCAACTTCCGGCGGACTACATTGACAAGCCAGCCGTTTTCCGCACCTACTGCACCAAGCTGATTGCCGACAAACTAATACAGCCAAACCACATAACCAACATGGACGAGGTACCGCTAACTTTCGACATCCGATGAACCACACTGTCGAGAAGAAGGGGACCAGCACGGTGGCGATACGAACAACGGGGCATGAGAAGTTGGCTTTTACTGTCGTTCTCGATTGCCATGCTAATGGGCAGAAGCTACCACCAATGGTTATCTTCAAGCGAAAGACTCTGCCTAAAGAAAAGTTTCCAGCCGGCGTCATCGTGAAGGCGAATCCAAAGGGCTGTATGGACGAGGAGAAACTGAGAGACTGGCTACGTGAGGTGTATGTCAAGTGACCAGATGGATTTTTTTCACGGCTCGCCGTCTGTTTTGATTTCTGATTCCATGCGTGCTCATCTCACACCAACGGTGAAAAACCAGTTCATGAAAATGAACTCGGAGCTTGCCGTCATTCTCGAAGGCTTGACCAAAGAATTACAGCCGCTGGACATCGGCATCAACCAGGCTTTCAAATCAAAGTTACGAGCGGCGTGGGAGCAGTGGATGATCGCTGGCGAACACAGCGTCACGAAAAGTGGCAGGCAGTGCCTGGCTTCTACGCTAAGATTTGTCAATGGATTGTGGCCGCCTGAGCGAACGTGTCTGCTTGCACGGTTGTTCGAGCTTTTGCCAAAGCCGGCATCATTTCTAAGGAGCCACATGGAAATGACGGTGACTCTGAGAACGAAGAGAGGGGACCCGGCTTTTTGGAAGGCTCGTTTGGGCAATTGTTTAATTCGGACACAGAAAATGAGGAGTTTGAGGGATTTGTAGGTGATGATGACTTGAGTAAGTTGTAAAATGTCCAAATAAAGTACTACGGAACTCAGTTTTGCTTCCGTTGCCTTTTTAAAACGTGTTTTTAGCGTGTGGGTGTAGCGTGCAAGAACTATATTTCCCAGCAGTCACTGCGCACCGGAACCCGGAAATAGTCTGCTTCCGGTAGCCAGCGCTATTGTGTTTCGATGTTCATCCATATATAATATATATGCGTCTAATAAAACGCTGCGTGATGTGTGTCTACAATACAGAAATAGCACTCGTTACTGACACTGCGGCTTAAAATACGATACGCCGAATAGTCGTGAAAATACGGCAAATCATGAGTGCCGACTTTCTGTTTTAGGATCAAATTAAAATAAAGAGTATAGATGTATATCAGGGGTCACCAAACTACGGCCCGCGGGCCGGATACGGCCCGTCAGCACATTTGGCCCGGCCCTCTGAACAATACCAGAGACGCTATCAGATTTTTTTCTCTATTTGGCCTTGAAGACTGGGACGTTTTAATCTTGTGTTTGGTTCATTGCACCCCCCGCTGAGCCCACAAATCATCCCAGTGAAGCGGGGCTTCGCATTGCTTCTTTGGTGACACGCGCGGGGAGAGTGTTTCCCTTTGATGCACGCGGGCACGTCCACCAGTGCATGCGTGATGCATGCACGAGCACAGTGTTAGTGAGACATCTGGACGATTGCAGGTGGGGGCGGAGCCCTGGCACCATCGCGGACTATTCAAGCATATAAAAACTGTGCAACCTGTTTGAGAATTGTTTTTTTTTACCCAGAGCTGTGGAGGGGAGCAACTCTGAATTGGATTTATATATTAGGAATAAATATCTTCTATGAAGAACCCAGAGAGAGTTATTTAGTTATTATTTATTTCATAAATAGTTTTATTTATTTCCAGTTTTTTTCCGTGAAGAACTCAGAGAGGGTTATTTAGTTATTATTTATTTCATTAATAGTGTTATTACTTGTTTCCTGACTTTTTTCTGTAAAGAACCTGGAAAGGGTTATTTGGTTGTGTGGCTTTCTGGAAACAATAAAAAAATTTAAGCTCCCCTACGATCGTCACACTTTTTCTATTACAAACTGACACCGGCCCCCATCAGAAAAGGAAAAGGTTATGTGGCCCTCACAGGAACAAGTTTGGGGACCCCTGATGTATATTAAATTTCCGGATTTCCCCCTTTTAAATCGCTAATTGCTAATTTTTTAATCCATATTTTCTTTGTTTTTAGTTTAAAAATAATTTTGTAAAATCTAAAAATATGTAAAAAAGCTAAAATAAACATTGTTTTAGATCTATAAAAAACTGAATATTCAGGGCCTTTAATCCAGTTCACTTAATCCATTTATTAAAAAAAATCTAAATATTATAGCTAAAATGGTCCGGCCCACATGTATTCGAGTTGACGTTAAAGCGGTGCGCGAACCAACCCGAGTCTGACACCCTTGCCCTAGTGGATAGCATAACATATGCTAGCGGCTAGCATAACACATGCTGGCCTAGTGTCATGCTAGCGCCCTATTGGACGAGGCGTCCAATCTTTTGACAAAAAACAGAAAATATAGCCGCAAATGACGGTGTGTTTTATAGCTGTGAAAATACGGTAATTGTACATGTGTACTGGTATTCTTTTTATAAGCGCAAAAACGTGTAGTATGGTAGTAATAATAGGGTTGATCTTACTTTTCGGTTTTATAGACCATGTCTGGTCTATATTATCCGCGAAATTCGAAGGATTACTGTATACATTTCGGCGAACTTTGTTGTTAATCACATGTCTGGGCTGTCCTCCCAGCAACCTCCTTGCAACAAAACAACTAAACAACTAAACTGGTAGGTTTGCTCCTTGTAATAATAATAATAATCGGACATAGGCCCTGTCGTCATTATCAACATTAAAAAGCCTACTTGTCATCACACCCAGAAACTGCGTGTGACGAAATTGGTGGTGCTTCTCCATAAGCTGTGTTTACTTGGCAAAAGACCTAAATAAGTGATAGTTACGGACTTGTAATTTGGCATTCTGCTGTTATGGATACAGGTCGCTTACCTCTCACTGTCTTTCACTTACCTTCAGTCAGCTAGTAGGAGGCAGATCACCACCCAAACATCTTTTCATATTACCTCAAAAGGGAATGTGTGTTATGTTACCACAAATTTAGAGTTCTGATGGATGTGGGGTAAAACTGTCCTTAAGCCTATTTGTCCGTGCTTTGTGGGACCTATAGCGTCTGCCAGAGGGCAGCAGCTGGAACAGATTGTGACCAGGGTGGTAAGGGTCCCCTATGATGTTCCTGGCTCTGCTGAGGTAACGAGGGCTGGCAATGTCTTCCAGTGAGGGCAGAGAGCAGCCGACAATCCTCTGGGCAGTGTTCATCACTTTCTGCATGGCCTTTTTGTCTGCCGCCGTGCTTCCAGCGTACCACACTGTGATGCAGTATGCCAGGATGCTCTCTACAGTGGTTCTATAGAAGGTTATCAGAAGCTTGGTGCCCAAGTTGTTCTTCCTAAGTACCCTGAGGCAATGGAGTCGTTTCTGAGCCTTCTTCACTACTGCTGTGATGTTTGTAGACCATGAGAGCTTATCCGTGACGTGGACCCCCAGGAATTTAAAGGACTGGACCCTGTCTACACATACTCCATTTATGAGGAGTGGGGCCAGATCTGTGCCGTGTTTGCGAAAGTCCAGGATTATTTCTTTAGTTTTCGTGGTGTTCAGTGTGAGATTGTTCACCGAGCACCACGAAGACAATTTGTTGACCTCATCTCTGTAGGCTGACTCATCCCCTCCAGAGATGAGTCCGACCACAGTGGTGTCGTCAGCGAATTTGATTATGGCGTTAGACTGGTGGGTGGGTGTACAGTCGTATGTGTACAGAGAGTACAGAAGAGGACTCAGAACACAGCCTTGAGGGGAGCCAGTGCTCAGTGTAATGGAGGAAGAGAGGTGGGGACCAAGTCTAACAGTCTGTGGTCGGTTGGTCAAGAAGTTCTTTATCCAGCAGCAGATTGAAGAGGATAGTCCAAGGTGGGAGAGTTTGTCAGTCAGAATGTCCGGTTTTATGGTGTTGAAGGCTGAGCTATAGTCAATAAAGAGCATCCTCACGTAGTTCCCATGGTGTTCCAGGTGGCTCAGTGCTGTATGTAGAGCAATGGCAATAGCATCTTCAGTGGACCTGTTTGCTCTATAAGCAAACTGGTGAGGGTCAATTGAGGGAGGGATTGTATTCCTGATATGGCGGGCTACCAACTTTTCAAAGCACTTTATGATTACAGGCGTGAGTGCAACAGGCCTATAATCATTCATGCTGTCAATGGTTGGCTTTTTGGGGACAGGTAAAATGGTGGCAGATTTCAGACAGGATGGAATGATGGATTGTTGCAGGGAACAATTGAAAATTTTTGCCAGCTGGTCAGCACAGGCTTTGAGCACCTTCCCAGGTACTCCGTCTGGGCCAGCACCCTTCCTGGTGTTCACAGACCGCATTACCAGTCTCACTTCCTGTTCCCGGAACGTCAGTGTATTGCTGCAGGGTGGTGGTGGGGGTGTTGAGACTGGGTCTGATTTGTCAGTCTCAAGGCGGGCAAAGAAACGGTTCAATTTCTCCGCTAGTGAGGCATCTGCGTTAACAGACACATCACCTTTTGATTATTTTCTGTGAAGTGCTCCTCATTTTTCTTAGTATATGCTGCCTTGCCCTTTTTAATGCCTCTTTTCAGCCCAGCTCTGGCTGCTCTATATTTTATCTTGTCCCCTGATCTAAAGGCGGTGTTACGGCATTTGATGAGGGCCTGTGTCTCATTGGTCATCCAGGGTTTTTGGTTAGGAAAAACCCGTATTCGTTTATTTATAGTGACGTTGTCAATGCAGTTTTTTATGTAAGAAAGTACAGAGTCCGTGTAGTCCTGGAGGTTGTCGTGTACAAAAAGTTCCCAGTTGGTGCCGGAAAAACAGTCCTGCAGCTGAGAGAGTGCGTCCTCAGGCCAAGTTTTTATAATCTTTATTTGTGTGGTTGTTTGCCTCCGGAATGGAGTGTAAGCGGGGGTGAGAGACAGGAAGAGGTGATCTGATCCAGCTAGGTGAGGGAGGGAAGTGGCTTTATAAGCATGTTTGATGTTAGAATAGACATGGTCAAGAGTTTTGTCTCCTCTAGTATTACAATTTACGTATTGAATAAACTTAGGTAAAACAGTCTTTAAACACGCCTTGTAAAGTAGATCTTGGAGCAAAAAAAAGTGCGAGCACCCCTGTAGTACAAAATCATTACGATAATGAACATTTCGAAAGTCTATTCCAACCAAATTTTCTTCTTCCAGGTGACCCACTTTTGCCTGCCACGACTACTGCCACTTCTTAAGAATTCCATGTCTTACCTGCATGAGATTTTCGAGTTCTATGAAGAAATTCTAACATGCCGCTACCCTTACTCTTGCTTCAAAACTGTGTTTATTGATGAGAATTATGTGCAAGGATCTTCCTATGCTTCAATGAGTATTTTCAGGTAGGGCTGAGATTTATTATCGAACCACACACACAAACACGTTAAACAATATTTTGCCATATTTTCCAGCACAAACCTACTTCACAGTTCTATGATCATTGACCAGACCCCTGTTACCCGTCGTTGCCTTGCCCAGGCCTTGGCTCAACAGTTTTTTGGTTATTTCATCTCCAGGATGTCTTGGTGAGAGACATTTTGTTTTATTACCATTGGCAAGCATACTTAAAATTGGGTTGCATGCAAAGAAGCAGCAGCTAAAGCAGGGACGCCCAAACTTCGCTCTTCATAACCACTTCAGCCAGCTCTTCTGGAAAGATATATTGACATTTTTACGGTCGCTGAGAGATGGTCTCCAGGCTTTTCAACTGGTAGCCTGGTGCGACCAATTCTTCACATACATGATCATGGCTAGTATTTTCATTTCAAGTTGTTTTAGGCTTGTTCTAATTAACAATGAAATGCAATCAAATGAATGACTACTTCTTATAAAAATATTTACTTTCCTAAATTAACAATCATTTTTAAGTACATGCAACTCCTAAATGTGTTCAATCAACTAAAAGAGTCTCGAGTTGTAATACTTCAACAATTAAAATCGATTAAATTGAGTAATTTCATGAGAAAAAGCTGACATTATTCCTTCTTTTCTTCTGGGATGAAATGTTTAGGGTTGCATTTTAATTGTTGGATAAAAGTGCTGTATTAATCCATCTATCCATTTTCTCCGACTCATCCAAAATCGGGTGACGGTGGTAGCCCATACTTTACTCTCTCCACCATCTTAAGGTGTTCCTTGGTCAGCCAGTAGACATGGTCTACCCAGCGTGTTCTGGGTCGGCCGTGTGGCATCCTCACGGTTGGAATGTACACAGAACATCTCACCCCGGAGGTGTCCAGGAGGCATCCTAATCAAATTCCTGAGCCATCTCATCTGGCTCCTCCCAATGCTGAGGAGCAGCGGCTCTACTCTGAGTTCCTCCCAGATGTCCGAGCTTTTCACTCCATCTCTAAGAGAAAGCATGCACATTCTGCAGAGGGAACTCATTTTGGCTGCTTGCACCCAGGATCTTGTTCTATCAGTCTGAATCTACAGTTTATGACCATATGTAAGGGTAGGAACGAAGATTGACCGATAAATTGAGAGCCATGCCTTTTGTCTCAACTCTTATTTTAACCACAAAGGACTGATGAAGAGTCTGCACAACTGCAGATGCAAATCTGCCTATCTCCTACTCCATTGTTCCCTCACTCGTGCACAAGACCCCAAGATTCCTGAGATCTATGGGAACCAGGAAACCTATAAGAGAAAACCTTACCACCAATCTGCTATCTCAGAAGTGCAATCAGTGGAATGCAGTCAGGTGCTTGTTTCAGCACAAACCTCATTGAATACACGGTCTGTGTTGGTGGATCAGTTGGATAAAAAACCTGCACCCACAGCGGCCCTCGAGGACCAGGAAGGCCCAGCATGCGCCAAGGTTGCCATCATATGGGGCGGGTGGTGGTACTATGGGGACGTGGTCGGCTGCACCGGGGCCACCACGTAAGCAGGCTTAGGTGGGGTTGATTGTGTCCGTTGTGCATGAGGCAAGGAAGTGAAGTGTGCCTGCATTGAACGTAGCGTCTGGGAGATCAGGGATACATCGGTATGGAGGAATTGAATTGCCTGGTTGTGTTGAACCATGAGTGGTGCTGGTTGATTTGTGGGAGTTCCGCCTGAGCCTGCGCAATCCATACTTGGTTGGATCGTGCTGTTACGGTCAGCGGCGAGGGCCGGTAACAGAGGTGCAGGCACACGCACAATCTTGATCGTGGTTTTTCCTATTCTATATCAATGTTCCAAGGACAGGCGAAGGTACTAGGGAAAGCAGTGTGCGTAAGTCGGTGAACGTAGCGTGAGGGTCGAAACCTGTGAGGTCCATAGGAGAGTTGGTGGCGAAGTTACAGGAGGCCTAGATCAAACGGGTCAGTGAACAACGCGTGGAAGTCAATTTTGAGGTCCGTAGGAAAATAGTCTTCGTCGTGGTCCTAGGGCAAAAATAAGTCTTGAGATCAGGCAAGACGAACAAGGAGGTAGCGCAGAAGTTATGTAACAGTGAATTGATTAAGATGGTCCAGCGATGTGGTCAAGCTCCGGGTGGCTTAAAAATTGGTCTTTGATGATTGATTACTGTATTTAGTTTGATTTTGTAGGATACACAGGATCTCTGGTCCTAATAGTGAATGAGTCACATCTACCATAGCTACATTTTGAGATGCCCCTTGTGAGACGCATGAACTAGCAGAAAAATCTACCAGTATGTCACATGAAAGTATGATTACTGTATTTTCTCGCGTAAACGCCGTATTTGTTGCTAAAAAAATGATGACTGAATCAAGGGTACGGCTTATATGCGCACAAATTGTCAACTGCAAGTTGACAAAGATGAAACGCCATAATGCAAGACAAGGCAGCCGATACGGGTATTAATACAGGTAACGATTGGAGACCTCGTTAGAAGTTAGACCTCTTTGACAGCCATAAATCTTGCTTGTTTGTAGGTGACCAAATACTTATTTTCCAATCTAATTTGGAAATGAATTCTTTAAAAATCAAACAGTGATTTTAGTTTTTTTTTCCACTTTGTTTCTCATGGTTGAGGTTTACCCATGTTGACAATCGCACACCTCTAATCTTTTCAAGTAGGAGAACTTGCCTAGTTGGAGCAAAAGAAACAGAAAGCAGAAAAGTTAAGGAAAAATCTGACATTCCAGCAGACGTTTTTTACCCGTGCAAAATCACAAAGTGAAGCTGCTGTGAAAGCAAGTTTTATCGTGGCAGAGGAGATTGCCATTGACGGAGGGAGAATTTCTGAAGTGCTACATGATCAAGGTGTTCGAGCTCTTATGTTGAGACAAAAAGCAGATGCAGACGCTCCCCTACTTACAAATGAGTTAGGTTCCGAGCGATTGTTCATAAGTTGAATTTGTTCGTAAGTTGATTCAGTGCTATATTTTGTATTATAATTTATGTTTAAGGCCTATATAAGTATATTGAAGGTTTATATAAGTGCATTTATATGTTTAAGGCTTGTATAAGTAACCTGCATTGGTTTGTACTGAAAAAAACATTTAATAAAATGGAGAGAATACGTACAGTACTGTATACATACTACCGACGGTCGAACGATTCAAGTTGTATGCCCGTGCAACACTCACCATTTTCTCACCCACATCAAGCTTATTTATTGATGCCACTTTCGTTTCAAATGAAATGGCTTGCCTCTTCCTTGCACTACCACCCTCACTAGAAGCCTTTCGCTTTTCACCAACCATATTGAATAATGGATGCACGAGATATTTAATGATAAAATGTTCTTTGCGCACTGGAGATACGTTCACGCACTTACACACTGCAATGAACTGAGCAGAGGAAGGTGGATGCTGGGTGAGCTCTCACAGCGCCAGGCGTCGATATTAGCGGCGGAAAGAAGCACTACAAGAAGTAGCCGAAAGAAACCAGGCTCACAGAACAAAGAAAGTTGTAAAAACATTAAAGTAAAAAGTATAAAGTACAAAGTAAAGTAAAGAGGAATGTATTAAGAAATATTAAAATGTAATTTAAAAAAAGATAGAAGGGCTGTAAAACACGAAAAACAAGAATATACAGAGCTACTGTCACTGGCTTCCGCGTGACGGCACCATCTTGGAAAAGAAAAGGAAAAACAAAACAAAAAACCTATGCACAGACATGTTCGTATGTACCGTTGTTCGTAACTCGAATGTTCGTAAGTAGGGGAGCGTCTGTACTGGTAAATATAAGCCTGAGTAGAAATACGGTCACTGTTCAAATTTGTGAGATGGTCACTTGTTTAAGAGTACAGTTGAGTTAAAGAAGCAAATACTTTATTGCTGTTGGAGTAATCATTATTATAAATGTGTTTGCAATGAATATAAAGCCTTATAATATACATGCTTACTATATAAATCAATATATTTGCTTATTAGGAATAGTAATGCTCATCCTAAATGTGTAACTATATTAAACAATATATATATATATGTGTGTTGATCGCTTTTATGTTAGAGTTAGATTAATATGTGCTTTCAACGAAGACAAACGCTTAAATTGTTGTTGGTTCAGCGGATGGCTATCAGTCAACCTCCGGGATTACTCGCATATTGTTTTAATTTGTGACGCTAGGTTTGCTTGATTATGGAATTGTTTTGTTTCTTGCTTAAGCAATTGGATCGAATCGATAACCTTGTAATTGTTTTGATTTGAGGCCTTAAATGGGCAGGACATAATGCCGCTCGACAGAATAATCTTGACCGGACGAGCGGGTGGATGTATTCTCTTCTTGCAAGAATTAAATGGTGATGTGACTACAGATGCCTTTTTTATTGAAAGCTGAATTTGGAAAATACCTAAGGATAAACCTAACAATTGCCTACTCTCTTGCTGTGGATGAAAGTACTGACATGACTGATACCGCACAACTGGCCATCTTCATCCGTGGAGTGTACTCCGAAATATGCACATGACAGATTAATGGACATAAAATCGATACACGAGAAAACGACTAGAAAAGACATTTTTGAAAATGTTCAAAGTGTAACCGACATGAAACTGCCCTGGCACAAACTTATTTGACTTACAACCGATGGAGCACTGGCTATGTGCTATGAAAAAAGTGGACTAGTGGGAAAGGATGCGAGTGAAGATGCAGGAAAACTAGTGTTAATAGCATATCACTACATCATACACCAGGAAGCACTATGGCAAAGTCCTGAAGATGGACCATGTAATGAGCACTGTTACGCAAATTGCAAACTTAATCTGAGCTAACAGGTCAAATCACTGGTAGTTTCGGTTCTTTATGCAGGAGATAGATTCAGTGTTTGTCGACATTCCTTATACAGGGGTGCTTTGGCTAAGTCATTGAAGGCATTTCAAGTGAAGCTGTGCACCCGTGAATAACACGCACCCATATTTTGTGACTAAAAATTTCTGTAACTGGCAAATGCTGAACACATGTCACCATGGCAAAACATTTATCCGCAACATATGGTACGGAAACCTGGTAAAACAAACTACCAGTATGAACACAATTCTCAAATGGAATTTACAATTTTAAATCCTTTGTACGACTCGTACGGTGTTTGTAAGGTTTTTGGGGGGTTTGTAAGGGGAATCATAATCATTTATAAGGGCAGTTATCGGCAGAGGTTGACAGGTATGTAATTCACCATCATAATATTTAAAAACGTTCAAAGTCTGATTCACCATCATCAGATTCACCAAACAATTGATTCCATTCTTCTTGAGGGGTCCTGGTAGAACGGGCTCTCGCGACCCATTTGGTGGGCAAACACTGGTTTTACGTCTTCCATCACAATGGCTGCGGAAAGGACCTTTTCACCGGCGGAGGGCAGTTTTTTTACTTTGCTTCAGTTTTTTGGTACAACATTTTGCACGTTGTACTCGAATAAATACGGTAATTTTTAACCAAGTAAGCACAACAGTGTTTCCCAGAACGCACTTTGCCGACAAACTGAGCACACTACGTGGTGAGTTTGCATGGCACGTGACTTTGAAGCACAAAAAATTAGTTTTGAGTTGCTTTGCAGCCCATTTGCTGTCAATGTTTAAACTGCACCTGTGCAGATTCAGATGGAACTGATTGAGCTATAGTGTAATGGGACACTGAAGGCAATGTACGACACTGCAGGGCCCGCACAGTTCATTCACTCCTTCCCCGCAACAATGCCCCAGCTCCGTCTTCATGTGGCTCGAACCTTGTGCATGTTTGGGAGCATATGGTACTCGGACGATTCGCCGAAAGACGTTTCACCGACGGACGTTTGGCTGACGGACAGTTCGCCGAACTGACGTTTCGCCGAAACGGGATTTGCGCGCTCGCCCCGCCCCCGGATCGTGTGTGTACATTTTTTTCAACCTAGGCCCGCGGGCCATATACGGCCCGTTACAGATAACATTCATTTAGGAATCGCAAGGGCATGTATTGCCCCCCGCTGGACATATTTCTAAATACAAGTACGTACTACAATGTGCTGCCAATTTTTTATTTCATCCTTGCGCTTAAAGTAGTAGCCATTTAGAGATCACGCAGAACAGTACGTGACAGAAGAAATAGAGAAAATAAAGTAGTAGTAACAGTAAGTACCGTGGTACCTCGACATACGATCGTAATCCGTTCCGAGACTGAGATCGTATGACGAGCTTCTCGTAACTCGAGCGGACGTTTCCCGTTGAAATGAATAGAAAACAAATTAATTTGTTCCAACCCTCTGAAAAAACACCAAAAACAGTATATTGGATTGGAAAAAATGTTTTATTTCTACTAATTCACCATCTATTAACAAAGTAACACAGAACTAGTGGTTTAATAGTAATAAAATGTGTTTAATCTAACTAAAATTGGGCGAATTTCGCCGACGGGGGACAGAGACGCACAGAGGGGAGGGTTCGTTTTTTTTTCTTTTTCACAACGCAATCGTAAACGGAACAAACAAATTTAAATTAACTTGGATTAATATATACAGACACTCAAACATAGGTTTAATGTATTTACACAAAACTGAATTATAATTTTGTTGTAATCTTTTGTTACCTTCGTTTTCCGAGTTGGCGCTTTGCCACGCCTCCACCCTCACGTTCGCTATCGATGGGCTGTTTGCTGTTGTACTACATATTCCCTTCAAAATATTCCAAAAATGATTCACACAAATGTCCTCACAATAGGATAACCCACGACCACTTGCCAACGAGAAATAGTCTTGTAGTACATTTTAGCGATCGCTCCGCTGCTCATAAAGACCGGCTCGCAACTCCCTCGTTGTAATGGCTCTGGTCGCAACCGCTTTGAACGGTGCCTATTAGAGAGAGTTGCGACCAGAAATATTACAAAGAGGGAATTGCGAGCCAGTCCCGCTGATGTTCTTAGGAGCAGCGAACGAGAAGTAATATAATACTCCTCGTATTAGATAAAAATAATAACAGGAAATGCAACAGCTGAGCTTACCCACGTATTGATTGTGGGTAATGAAGTTTCATTCTGAGAAAGAGTGCCATTGCCTATCGGCGTTGTGTGCACGAGTATACTTCATTACCCAGAAAGCCCTCTTTTTGCCCTCGCATGCGCCTTGTGCGTTTCCTGGTCGATGCGTAGTAGAAACTCGTCTGAATTAATCGTTCAGTGCTCGTAGATATTGTTATACACGAAAGAGATGCAAAAAAGACAGTGCCATGGCCACCTGGCTTGGTCGCATCACGAAAATTTTGATTGTATCTCGGGCGAATTATTCGATCAAAATTTCCGTCGTAAGACGAGAATGTGGTATGAAGAGCGGTCGTATGACGAGGTACCACTGTACTGCTGTAATGAAATTGTAAATCCAGAAATCCTACTCCAGAAAATTTACACCAGCATAGAAAACGTTGAGATTAATCTTTGAATTAAGGTTCTCAGCAAATCATTTTGAAAATATATTTCCTAAAATAATGGGAAATTATTTAAAATTAAACTAGAAGTAAAAGTGTATTCCATGGCATTTTCAGGTATTGTTCTCTAAGCCCTCCAGTCCAGGGGTCTCAAACTCAATTTACCTGGGGGCCGCTAGAGGCCGAGTCTGGGTGAGACTGGGCCGCATCAGGATTTCCACAAGAAAAGCGCTGATAAAACATTCCAACGTTATCAAATATCTTTTTTTGACAAAAAAATAATGAATTAAATAAATTAACTTAAAGATGAATAAAAAATAAATCAATCAGTAATATAAAAATAAAATAATAATAATGAGCATACGGTAGATATACACTGGCTGGCTAAGTAGAGAAAATGAATTATTTTTATTCCGTTTCAAATGTCTATATTAACAGCTCTTTAACCTTTAACTTTCTGAACTTGAATGGAACATTGAACATGAAATATTCTGAACACGGCTTCTCTTGCCTACTCCTTGCTGCCAGAGACCTGACAGCGCTTCTTCTCACATAGCTGAGTCACATTTGGCTTGAGGAAGGAAGCAGTGGAGACCCTCAGTAGAGCTTGAAGATGCTCATCAGTAAGTCTGGACCTGTACTTGGACTTATTGAAGTTCAAGGTGGAGAAGAGCTTCTCACACAAGTATGTGCTCCCAAAAAGGCACATGGTCCGCTTGAACATTCGGGAAAGTTCAGGGAAGCTGGGGGTCAACTCTCAAAAATTGCCCAAGCTTGTCTGCTTCTCCACTCACCTCCCTGAACTTGGCTTTGAGTGGAGTGCAGAGTTGCACTGCAGGTCAATTAGCTCCATTTGAAGCTCAGGAGGGGCATCTTGCACATCAAAGGAGAAGGGGTCCGCAAAAATTTGAAATGTGGCTTTGTGTGTCTTGAAGTCTGCAAATCTGTGATCAAATTCTTCCTGTAGCTTCGAAATGGCCTCAACATACTTCTCACCACTGAATGGTGTGCCTGCATCCACGAGAGCCTTGCATGCTGGGAAATGGCAAAGGTTTGCCTGAGAGAGCTGGGCTTTCCTTAACACAAGTAGAGTGCAGAATGCTCTCACGTTGTTATAGGGAGCACTGACAAGTTGCCCCTGGCCTTGTAGCTTCTTGTTCAGTACATTGAGCTCATGTGTGATATCAACAAGAAAAGCCAAGTACATGAGCCTTTTGGGATCACTTAGCACAGGAACAGCAACCCCGTCTATCTCCATGAAGTCTTTTACTTCTGCTCTCAACTCAAAAAATCTCTTCAACATGTTTCCCCTGCTGAGCCAACGTACCTCAGTGAAGTAGAGCACATCCCCATATTCTGACTTCATTTCCTCTAAAAAAGCACGGAACCTTCTGTGCTTTAAGCCCCTGGATCTGATTTGGTTGATGCATTTCACAACGACAGACATCACATTGTCAAACTTCAGGCATCTGCTGCAAAGGGTGTGCTGATGGATAATACAGTGCAGAGCTATGGCATCTTCCACACCCTCCTCTTCCAGTTTTTTTTTAACAAGTGCTACCAGTCCATTCTTGGATTGGATAACTTTATTCATCCCGTATTCGGGAAATTTCGTTGTTCCAGTGGCAAGAGGGTGAGGATGCAGGAATAGCAAAGGCATTTTAGACATGAATAGATAGGTAATAAGTAGGTCAAGAAATAAATACATGAATAAATATATAATTAAATAAGCGTGTTGCTTAGCACATATATACATACATACATACACATAAATGTAGATGCATGCATACGGTAGGTCTTAACACAGCCATTTTTTTGTTAAAGAGCCTGACAGCTGATGGGAGGAAGGATCTGCGGAAGCGCTCCTTCCTGCAATGAGGGTGCCGCAGTCTATTGCTAAAGGAGCTTCGGAGGGACTCCACAGACTCATGCAGGGGGTGGGAGGTGCTGTCCATGATGGACATCATCCTGGTCAGCATCCTCCGCTCTCCCACTTCCTCCACAGAGTCCAGAGGACAGCCCAGAACAGAGCTGGCCCTCCTGACCAGCTTATTCAGCCTGTTCCTGTCCCTCTCCGTGCTCCCGCATCCCCAACAAAGCACTGCATAAAACACTGTAGATGCCACCACAGTGTCGTAGAAAGTTCTCAGCAGTGTCCTGCACACTCCAAAGGACCGTAGACTCCTCAGTAGGTAGAGGCGGCTCTGGCCCCTTTTGTACAGGGCATCTGTGTTTGTGGACCAGTCTAGTTTGTTGAGGTGAACACCCAGGTACTTAAAATTCTCCACGATTTCAATGTCTGTACCCTGGATGTTCACCTGAGTGGTCTGTTGAGGATTCCTCCGAAAATCGATGACCATTTCCTTTGTCTTACTGGTGTTGATGTAGAGGTGGTTTTGCCTACACCAGTCAACAAAGGCTGTGATGACTCCCCTGTACTCCAGGTCGTTCCCGTCCGTCACTCGTCCAACAATAGCGGTGTTCTTCCTCCCTGTCATTGAAGGGGCTCCATCGGGTGTTATTCCAACAAAGCTCTTCCATGGCAAACTGGCATTCTTAATGGCATCACACAGCTGGTGAAATATTTCCTTAGCGGTGGTCTGGCCATGGATTGGAATTACTGTGAGCAACTCCTCCATTACTTCAAAATTGTCATCAACACCACGGACATATATTGTGAGCTGGGCAGTATCTGTGATGTCTGTGGTCTCATCAAGAGCCACTGAATATACACTGAAACATTGTGCTTTCTCACACAGTTGATCATAAATGTCACTTGACAGGTGAGTAATGCGCTCTGCCACGGTGTTGGCAGAAAGGCTAATTTGGTTGAACTGACTTTTCTTTTCTGGACAGACAATATGTGCAGCCTGTAATATGCACTTTTTGATAAATTCACCTTCTGTGAATGGCTTTCCTGCTTTAGCAATCAACTCACAAACGGCGTAGCTAGCTTCGACTGCTGCATTACTGTCTTTGGTAGCCTTCTTGAAGAAAACCTGTTGCCTCAGAAGACGTGTTTTAAGACTGGCAACCTGGTTGGCTCTCTCATCTCCCTGGTATTTTTCGTACTCCTCAGCATGTCTCGTAGTATAATGACGTTTCAAATTGTATTCCTTGTGCACCGCAACTTTTTCGGTGCAAATGAGACACGTCAGGGTGCCCCTGTGTTCAACAAAGAAATATTGCACTCCCCACTTTTCTTGAAACTGTCTGTGCTCATCACCGACCTTTCTCTTCACGGCAGGCTTTGAAAGAGACATCTCTGTGGCTCTGTAATATGTTTTTCCACTTGGAATGAGTCTCGGGTTGAACTTTCCCTTTCAGTCGCATGCGCACTTTCGCTCTCCGTTTCTCCGTTTCATTCGCGGAGATGGCTACAGACACTGACACAGGCTGGATCACGGATCATAGCGCCTCATTCAGTTCCATGCTGAGAGCAGCGGAGGAGTGTGTGCGCCGAGCGGAGTGATCGGCTTCACGGCTTCTCCTCCGCCCAGCTGATTGGAGGAATGAATGAGTGAGTGAGCGAGGCACTGGACAGCCCGGCCGATGTCCCGCCCTCCAGAGCCGTATACCTCACCGTGATTGGTTCATTCAGCTCCGAACACAACAAGTGTCATTCATATCAATCTTGCGGGCCGCACGAACATTAATCTTTCATATTAAGACGGGGGCCGCAAATTATCGTCCCGAGGGCTGCAGTTGGCCCGCGGGCCGCGAGTTTGAGACCCCTGCTCTAGTCTGTCCAAGGCACTTAGAATTTCACATAAGTCCTAGTGTTGTTTTTTCTCAGTGTCAGACGGTACACGGTCGATTGGTCGCCGGTCTTTTGGTCGTCGATCTTTTGGTCGCCGGTCTTTTGGTCGCCCGGAAGGTAAGTGATCATTACCATTTAAATCGTTGCTCAAATTCCCTAAATACAAACTGTGAATTACTATTTAGTCATACTTAATGCCCTAGTAATTATTAGGCTAAAGAAAAGCTCCAAATTTCCCGGACTTTTATTGTTTTTTGTTGGAGAACTTAAGACCCTGACTGACGTAGCTTCTTAAAGGGACAACGCATGTACATACAAACTCTTATTCACTCACACGTTGGCTCAGTGAAACTGCTCATGGCCATTGTTGGCTTTTATTGATGCGTAGACCGTGTTGTTTTACCTTGTTTTGGTCGCCGGTCTTTTGGTCGTCGGTCTTTTGGTCGTCGGTCTTTTGGTCGTCGGTCTTTTGGTCGTCGGTCTTTTGGTCGTCGGTCTTTTGGGCGCCGGTCTTTTAGTCGCCCGTTGTCACGGTCGGGGCGACCAAAAGACCGGCGACCAATCGACCGCACATGGTCAGACATCAATCCCCAGCTTTGATAAATTACATTGCGTGTCCAAATGGCTACTACTTCAAACGCAAGGATAAAATAAAAAATATAAAAAATTGGCAGCATTTTTTAGTACGTAAAAATGCTGTAGTACGTACTTATATTTAGAAATATGTCCAGCGGGGGGCAGTACATGCCCTTATTATTCCTAAATGAATGTTATCTATAACGGGCCGTATATGAAAAACATATACACACACGATCCGGGGGCAGGGC
This sequence comes from Stigmatopora argus, assembly GCF_051989625.1. NCBI lineage: Eukaryota > Metazoa > Chordata > Actinopteri > Syngnathiformes > Syngnathidae > Stigmatopora > Stigmatopora argus. Next base: position 747,345 of record NC_135400.1, read on the forward strand.
GAGCGCGCGAACCTGTTTCGGCGAAACGTCCGTTCGGCGAACTGTCCGTCGGCCAAACGTCCATCGGCGAAACGTCTTTCGGCGAATCGTCCGGTCACGGGAGCATATATCTCTGTAAGATACTATTCTCAGTGATGAAGATTAACAAAACAGCACATATAGGTCGTCTCACTGATGAGCACCTGGTGTCCATCTTCAGAATCTCCACAACACAGGACTTCACACCAAACATAAAACAACTTGTTTCCAAAACAAGATGCCATGTGTCCGGCTGCGATCAGAGCATATGATCAGATGAGAGTCAGACGAGCAAAGAAAACTGAATAATTTGAATTGGTATTGCTGAAAAGCACACTGTGTAAATTCCAGGTTTAATAGCATGTTCATATTTGTAACTTGTAAATTTTAGACAAGAGATATTTTTAAGGAGAGCAAAATCTTTTGGGATATTTAAGTTTATTTTTTATATACATTCACATAGGAGCAAAGGAATTTGAATGTTATTTTAATATTAAGTTGTTTAATTTAAGTTCTGAGTTGTATAAATTAACAAGATATTTTTATGGAGAGCAAAATATTACATAAGTTGTTTAAGGTTTAAGTTTGTTTCAGAATAATATTCCTGTCCGTTTTTATTCATAGTTATGTTCCAAAAACATTTAGTTTTACTGTGTTCAATAAATGTTTATCCTGTTCGGCCCGCGACTTTAAGGGTGTTTCGAACTTTGGCCCCGTTTTTTAGATTAAGCCTGACTGCTTGTTGTGCTCTGTTGTTTTGCTATGTCTTCTTAAAAATAACAATCAAAGTTCTAAAAGTCTTGATTATTACTGTTGGGGTTATACTCACACCCAGGTCGCATTTTTTTCCCTATCATGTTAGATTCCAGGAATATTGACAAACTCAAGATTCAGGATCGTGGCTGATGCCTATGCCCTGTCAAGTGCAAGTTCCTTTGCAGGAATTATCTGTGGTTTCCCTCAGCCAGTCTGAGATGTACTTTTATACGACAAAGACATGGCATTTCAAGAGTCCCTGGCGAAACTGTATGGCAGAATTTCTCCAAAATTATGTTGATTCGGCATTACTTTGACCCACTACATTTTTTTTATTCCAACCTGTTGCAAAATAAAGTCAACAAGTCTTGACTACTCTTTTTGACTCCAGTTCTTCTTGCCGAAATCCTAACCTTTTTGATATGTCATTGGTGTCAACCACGCTGAGGGCAATTTTTCCCACACAATTTCGATAGCTAATTTTCTGTTTGTTTTTAGTGTTTTAAATACCTTTTAACAGGATTTGTGTATTTAATTAGTTTGGGAAAAATGGTGACAGTTGGACTAGGTAATAATAGCTTTGGTACTGTGTTCAGATACTAAGTCCTGTTAGAAAATCAAATGTGCATTTTCATAAAGCTGGTCAGTAGCAGGAAAGAGTGCACTACAACTTTGTGTTAGACTGGTGCGTTCATTATTACTGCCAAACTAAAAACTGGACTGACACCAGCAGATGACAAGGCACCCCAAATCGTCACTGACTGTGTGGGAGCTGACCTGAACTAGAGCTGGGCGATAAAACAATAACGATAATTATCGTGAAAAAAATTTCAACGAAGGATGATGAGGAAATGTGTTTTTAGCTTGGCTAACATGGAGCATGAACGCAAATAGACAATAACACAGCCAAAATTAGCGATTATGAGATGCAGGACAACACAGGGCCTATCCACGAACAGATCATAGTGAATTCTCCCTGGCGTTTTCTTTTTAATGCCTCGTAAATACCTGTGCACGAAGAGCATCCTTATTGAAAATGTCGTAACCCACTGTCCTAACCCTAACCCTTGAGGACAGCCTCTAATATTTGTCTTACTCAATAGCAAGGTGTCTCCCCATTTTATGTTAATGTTGTGAAAACGTTTCTAAAACGTATCTTTACTTAAACTGGGTTAAGTTCATCCAACTGTTTTATTTAATTTATTATTTTTTTGTAAATGGCCACGTGAGGAAAATGTAAATTTTCTTTTTGTGAGGCTGAAAATAAATTGCTTGCCAAAGGTGATGTGTTCAGTTGATTATCTTATTTATTTCATATTGCACAGCAACTTTTAGTTTGAAGGCAATTTTATAAAAAATAGACACCTGTCAAAATTTCTGTAGGTTTAATTTTTTTCATGATGTAAGAAGGGAGTTGTCCTATCTTTATTGCACAAGAGAACAACAAAAATACTTTAAATCATATTTCATATTCTCTTATAAAGTAAGGTAATATGTAATATTTCATATTTGAATAAGGAAGAAAGTAATTTATTCACTTATTCACAGAAGTTTCAAATATAAAACAAAAAAATATGTTATAGATAGATCTCATGATAAATTTCGTTATGGACTGATTTTTTGTTTTGTTTAGCGTGATAACAAGTTTTGTCATATCACCCAGTTCTCCTCCTAAGGACATTGCGCTATCTAAGCAAAAAGTATGATGGGGAATTTTAATGCCGGATGAGGCACAGGTGTCACAATGTCTTGGGTTGAAGTTATTGTAATCTGAGGAATTCCTTTACACGAGTTTAAATGATTGAATTTAATTATTAATGAGTCATCACCTTATCGTGGTGGTGGGGTTTGTGAGCCCCAGTGATCCTTGGTGCTATGTTGTCTGGGGCCTTGTGCCTCTGGTAGGGTTACCCATGGCAAACAGGTCTGACTGAGGTAACTTGTTTGTTCGTATGCACAAAACAGCAGTTCAGGGTACCCACCTTTTTTGGTGTCCTTGGAAGGGGTGCTGGAGAGTGCTCCTTTGGGGGACTCCCTCGTTCTGCTGGGGGACTTCAATGCTCACGCGGGCTATGACAGTGAGACCTGGAGGGGAGTGAAGAATGGCCCCCATGATCGGAACCCGAGTGGTGTTCTATTGTTGGATTTCTGCGCTTGTCATGGATTGACAATAATGAACACCATGTTCAAGCACAAGGGTGTTGTTGGATTTATTATGGAATGTTTCTATATGTGTTGTAAGCATTTTTAATAAGTAATAAGGCTATAAATTAATTCATGGGACCACAGACACTTTTCCTCCCCATCGTCTCCTCAAGGCCCACAGCTCGAGGACACATTTTTTCCAGGGATGCTTTTCAGCAACAAACCCTGTGTTTCTGCTGATCGGCAAGAAACTCTTACCGTGTTTTGACGGGACTCCGGCAGGCAGATGGCGATAATCGCATTATTATTTGAAAATACGGCTGCTTTGTTTACATTATAATACTGCTTTGTTTACATTATAATACTGCTTTGTTTACCTTATAATGAAAATATTATGCCTTGTTCAACTTTTATGCTTACTTCTGCAATTCTTACACAGTTGTTTTTCTAACAATCTAGGGTGTTATTGTACTGTCTAAAGACAATTGTTGTGATTACATAACATGTTTTCGAGTGTCGCGATTAAATACAATGATTCAGTTACTGCAAGGCAGACTCCTCTTGCGAACGAAGACGCGTTGGGAGTGATTTTCCTTGCAAGTTGTAAGCAGTTATGTTGAAAGATGTTTTCCAATTTTAATTAAATATTACTAATAATGATTTAAGGGTATTAATCATTATTCCAACATTTGGTCCTTCGAGTAGCCGGGGTCAACACACCGATAAGTAATCGAGACGCTGCGGTTCAATATCTGGAGTGACCGTGCACGGCGAGAGTCCCTTTTCCAGGCTGGATTATTTCTCAGCAGCGCCTGGATTCTGGTCGGTTGATGACTCTTGGAAACATCTATCAACATTTCTGGTGAGTGATGTCTGCATATTGTTGACGGGTTCCAAATGCGCGAAGGGCATCACACGCGATGGCCTTATTTTGAGAAATAAGGCTTGCGTCCTGGGGATGGCGATTTTAAAAACCTGGGCATACTAGTCTCTACCAGGTAAAGAGACAGAGCATGAGTCTATAAAACTGAGGGCAGTTCAGGGTGTCCTGTACGGTGGTCCGGAAAAGTACAAATATAACTCCGACGGTATATCAAGCTAGGGTATACATTTGTGTTACGTGTGTTGCGTGTGTAGTTCCGATAATAAAAGGCGGAAAAGGAAGTTAACTAACAGATAACTGAATGCACGCGAACTCCCTTCAAAATGGGCAGCTCGAATATCAAAGCGGCTAGGGATGACGTTCCGAAACAGCGTCTGCCGTGTAAAGATTGGAAATTCGTTGCAAATCAAAGTGCTACAAGGGTTAAACACCTAAATTTATGGATAAACAAATATGGATTTGCTGGCCAGCTTAAATATGCATGAAATATTAAAACCTGCAGGATAAAATACGCACTAAGCATAGAAGTAATCTATATATAATATGTGAAGGGAGATACAAGCGAGGCGGCTTGTTCCACAGAAAGAAGGGTGATAAAACGGGTCCGTTGTGTGAAAAAAAATAAAAAATAAAAGACAGCGCGGCCTCCTCGGCTGACGGGGAGAGAATAGGAATGTTGTTAGCCAAAGGGTTGGAGAAAACAAATGAGATTAAACAGAAATCGGGTTTTCAAAAATGCTATGTGCTGGGTTTGTGGAAAATTGGGGCATATATCGCGTGATTGCCTGGACAAAAAGGTCTCTAAAAACAAGACAGGCCTGCTCAAAATGATTTGCATTTGATTTGGTTAAACCAGAGATCACATTCTTTGTGAATGGAATTCAATTGGAATTTTTGTGTGATGCTGAAAGTCTCCCAACTGAGCTACTTCGGCTGATTGATCACCTCGAAAAACAACTTGGACTGCAAATTGACTCATGGCTTACTAGTATAATATTCCAATTGGAGCATTAACTGATATTGATCTGGTTTAGAGAGTTCAAGGGACTGCCGAAGCCCGAGTTTGATTCAGGGTACGCTTGCCAACACTCTTTATATGAGCCAATTCGGCTCATGTGGGTGACAGGAATCAAACTTAACTGCAAAACAAGTCATGGCTTACAAGAAAAAAGTTTTCAAACTGACTGCCAGCTGATTTAGGCTGGGTTTGGAAAGTCCAATATGCTGCCAAAGCCCAGGATTGAACCAGGGATCTTTAGATCTTCAATCTAACACTTTCCCAAATGAGCTACTTTGGCTGATGGATAACATCAACAACCAAATTGGACTGCAAATTGACTCATGGCTTACTAGTACAATATTCCAGTTGGAGCATTAACTGATATTGGTTTGGTTTTGGAAGTCCATCGGACTGGCGAAGCCCGAGGTTGATTCAGGGTACGCTCGCCAACACTCTTTATATGAGCCAATTCGGCTCATGTGGGTGACAGGAATCAAACTTGACTGCAAAATAACTCATGGCTTACGGGTAAACAGTTTTCATACTGACTGCCAGCGTATTTAGGCTGGGATTCCAAAGTCCAATGCTTTGCCGAAACCCGGGGTTGAACCAGGGACCTTTAGATCTTCAGTCTAATGCTCTCCCAACTGAGCTACTTCGGCTGATTGATTACATCGAAAAACAACTTGGACTGCAAATTGACTCATGGCTTACTAGTATAATATTCCAATTGGAGCATTAATTGATATTGATCTGGTTTAGAGAGTTCAAGGGACTCCCGAAGCACGAGTTTGATTCAGGGTACGCTTCCCAACACTCTTTATGTGAGCCAATTCGGCTCATGTGGGTGACAGGAATCAAACTTGACTGCAAAACAAGTCAAGGGTTACAGGTAAACAGTTTTCATACTGACTGCCAGCTGATTTAGGCTGGGTTTGGAAAGTCCAATGTGCTGCCAAAGCCCAGGGTTGAACCAGGGATCTTTAGATCTTCAATCTAACTCTCTCCCAACTGAGCTACTTCGGCTGATTGATTACATCGATAAACAACTTGGACTGCAAATTGACTCATGGCTTACTAGTATAATATTCCAATTGGAGCATGAACTGATATTGATCTGGTTTAGAGAGTTCAAGGGACTGCCGAAGCACGAGTTTGATTCAGGGTACGCTTCCCAACACTTTTTATATGAGCCAATTCGGCTCATGTGGGTGACAGGAATCAAACTTGACTGCAAAACAAGTCAAGGGTTACAGGTAAACAGTTTTCATACTGACTGCCAGCTGATTTAGGCTGGGTTTAGAAAGTCCAATGTGCTGCCAAAGCCCAGGGTTGAACCAGGGATCTTTAGATCTTCAATCTAACACTTTCCTAACTGAGATACTTCGGCTGATTGATAACATCAACAACCAACTTGGACTGCAAATTGACTCATGGCTTTCTAGTACAATATTCCAGTTGGAGCATTAACTGATATTGGTTTGGTTTAGGGAGTCCATTGGACTGGCGAAGCCCGAGGTTGATTCAGGGTACACTCGCCAACACTCTTTATATGAGCCAATTCGGGTCAGGTGGGTGACAGGAGTCAAACTTGACTGCAAAATAACTAGCCTTACAGGTAAATAGTTTTCATGCAGACTGCCAGCGTATTTAGGCTGGGCTTCCAAAGTCCAATGCTTTGCCGAAACCCGAGGTTGAACCAGGGACCTTCAGATCTTCAGTCTAACGCTCTCCCCACTGAGCTACTTCGGCTGATTGATAATGTTAATAAACAACTTGGACTGCAAATTGACTCATGGCTTACAGGTAAACAGTTTTCATACTGACTGCCATCTGATTTAGGCTGGGCTTCCGAAGTCCCATGCTTTGCCGAAACCCGGGGTTGAACCAGGGACCTTTAGATCTTCAGTCTAACGCTCACTCCACTGAGCTACTTCGGCTGATTGATAATATTAATAAACAACTTGGACTGCAAATTGACTCATGGCTTACAGGTAAAGAGTTTTCGTAGTGACTGCCATCTGATTTAGGCTGGGCTTCCAAAGTCCCATGCTTTGCCGAAACCCGGTGTTGAACCAGGGACCTTTAGATCTTCAGTCTAACGCTTTCTCCACTGAGCTACTTCGGCTGATTGATAACGTTAATAAACAACTTGGACTGCAAATTGACTCATGGCTTACTAGTATAATAGTCCAATTGGAGCATAAACTGATATTGGTCTGGTTTAGAGAGTTCAAGGGACTGCCAAAGCCCGAGTTTGATTCAGGGTACGCTCGCCAACACTCTTTATATGAGCCAATTCGTCTCATGTGGGTGACAGGAATCAAACTTGACTGCAAAATAACTCATGGCTTACAGGTAAACAGTTTTCATACTGACTGCCAGCTGATTTAGGCTGAGTTTAGAAAGTCCAATGTGCTGCCAAAGCCCAGGGTTGAACCAGGGTTCTTTAGATCTTCAATCTAACACTTTCCCAACTGAGCTACTTTGGCTGATTGATAATATCAACAACCAACTTGGACTGCAAATTGACTCATGGCTTACTAGTACAATATTCCAGTTGGAGCATTAACTGATATTGGTTTGGTTTAGGGCAGGGGTGGCCAAACCGGTCCTCGAGGGCCGCTGTGGGTGCAGGTTTTTGTTCCAACCGATCCAGCCCAGGCACTTTGACCAATGAGATTTCTGCAGAAAACAAGAAGCACCTGACTGCAATCCACTGATTGCACTTGTAGGACACCAGATTGGTGAAAAGGTGTCCTCTTGATGGGTTGGAATGAAAACCCGCACCCACTGCGGCCCTTTGTGGAATAGTTTGGACAACCCTGGTTTAGGGAGTCCATCGGACTGGCGAAGCCCGAGGTTGATTCGGGGTACGCTCGCCAACACTCTTTATATGAGCCAATTTGGCTCATGTGGGTGACAGGAGTCAAACTTGACTGCAAAATAATTCATGGCTTACAGGTAAACACTTTTCACACTCACTGCCAGCTGATTTAGGCTGGGCTTCCAAAGTCCAATGCTTTGCCGAAACCCGGGGTTGAACCAGGGACTTTTAGATCTTTAGTCTAACGCTCTACCAACTGAGCTACTTCGGCTGATTGATAACATCAATAAACAACTTGGACTGCAAATTGACTCATGGTTTACCAGTATAATATTCCAATTGGAGCATAAACTGATATTGGTCTGGTTTAGAGAGTTCAAGGGACTGCCAAAGCCCGAGTTTGATTCAGGGAACGCTCTCCAACACTCTCTCTCTGAGCCAATTCGGGTCATCAAGGTGACAAGAATCAAACTTGACTGCAAAACAAGTCATGGCTTACAAGGAAACAGCTTTCAAACTGACTGCCAGCTGATTTAGGCTGGGTTTGGAAAGTCCAATGTGCTGCCAAAGCCCAGGGTTGAACCAGGGATCTTTAGATCTTCAATCTAACAACACTTTTTCTTGCCAATAAATTGAATTGAATTGAATTGAGTCTTTGCATGGGTCATAAATGGCCAGATTTTGGCTTGGGTGGATGAGTTGCTGTAGATTTCAAGTTCAAATTGGTTATTGAATTTAATTCACTACCCACAGGGGGACATTTGGTCAGAAATATCAATTGGGAAAAGAGGATAAATATCCTTTAAATGTAATTTTGGAAAATGTGTTGACAAAACCAGTCTTGCAAATTCAGTGGTGATCAAAAGGTAATGTTATTTGCTAAGATTTAAAAATCTAGGAGGAAAATGAATAATTTAATGTGTGAATTTGAATGTTCGGAGAGTGTCCCACGTGTTTCATCAATCCCATGGAAGATCAACCATAGCCAAATGTAATTTCTAAATCCCCAAAGAGGGAACAATTGTTGTGAATGTAATGTTTTATTATGCTAAATTGGACTAAGCTATTGTAGAAAGTGGTGACATTTGGAGATTTGGAATAAACGCCTATTTGAAATGCTTTCGGTTCAGGTTTAATGCGTGGATTTTACAATTAGCTACAGCTATATGGTGTACCGCAAATATTTTGTTAATGAATAATAACTTCTAAGGAACAATTTAACCATGAATGATAAGGTATTGTTTTCTGTTTAAATCATGTTTGTCATGTGTCAGGATTTTCAAGTCAAAAGTTTATAAAGACAGGTTTCTGGGGACTAAGTTGAAATTGGTTTTATTTGATTTTTTGTTTCAGAATTCTGACTAGTGAAGTAGGCTACCTTCAGTTAAGTTCTTACCTTTTTTTCCTTTTTCGGATTTTTTGAACTTCACCAGAACTAACTCTGGATTCAATTTGTTTTTGTTAACACTTACATTTATACAAATTGATTTGATATGCATGTAACTAAATTGGTCTGGAAAGTAATGTCTGAAATTAACTGTAAATTGTTTTTCTAATTGATTTCAGCTTTTGATATTGAAGTGGATAATTGATAGAAATTTAACTAGATTTTTATTGGAAAAACATTGATTAAGAAAAATTTATAGGAGATGATAAACAAACTAAAAAGACAATGTAAAGTTAAAAAATCATTTTAAAAAGCTACTGGAGTGGGGTATTTTTATTGCAAACAACTGGGTTATGTGTAACACAACGCTTATTATTGAATGAATTTGGAGTCCTTGATTAGTATGCATTTTAAAGTTACGTGGTTTAATTACTGTAAGGGCGCAGTTATATAACCAGGCTTAAAATATTAATCCTTGCGAACATGTGGTGTTTGTTCAATTCGATTAAAAAATATATAAATTTATTCATTTGCTTCTGAATGTTAAATGATGTGAATATAAGATGTTTCACTGGTGAGAAGTAGTGAATTTACATACGGGGGAAGCCAGTCTGGCTATTTATTACAGTAAAATGATGAGGGGAAAAATGAATGAAACGGTGTCCTGTTACGGAATCAATAAATGTCAAGCCATTTTTTTCCACTGAAAATGCCTTTGCTAACTTTACCTGTTTGGAACCTCACAGGGCAGGGTCCGAATCTGGGTGCAGTAAAACGTTTTGACCTATGGTGGTGATGTAGTGCAAATAAATTATATACAGTTGAGCAAATAAGTATTTAGTCAACCACCAATTGTGCAAGTTATCCTACTTGAAAAGATTAGAGAGGCCTATAATTGTCAACATGGGTAAACCTCAAGCATGAGAGACAGAATGTGGAAAAAAAAAAACTGAAAATCACATTGTTTGGTTTTTAAAGAATTTATTTACAAATCATGGTGGAAAATAAGTATTTGGTCAATACCAAAAGTTCATCTCAATACTTTGTTATGTACCCTTTGTTGGCAATAACGGAGGCCAAACGTTTCCTGTAACTCTTCGCAAGCTTTTCACACACTGTTGCTGGTATTTTAGTCTATTCCTCCATGCAGATCTCCTCTAGAGCAGTGATGTTTTGGGGCTGCCATTGGGCAACACGGACTTTCAAATCCCTCCACAGATTTTTCTATGGTGTTGAGATCTGGAGACTGGCTAGGCCACTCCAGCACCTTGAAATGCTTTTTCAAGTAGGATAACTTGCACAATTGGTTATTGAATAAATACTTATTTGCCCCACTGTATAAGCCCCATCGCCATAAAGGGCGCTGTCTCAGTGGCTGGTGGAATTTCCATATTTTGGCCATACACAGCGCACTTCGTCTCAATTGGCCCAACACATTATAGTCCTAGAGTGCATGCTAGCGTATGTTTTAAAAAAGACAGCAGGAGCAAAACTGAGTTTGATTGGGCTTTATTGACAGAATGTGTAGTCACGTTAATATAAGTCAAAGCATTCAAACATCTACAAATATGTCAAAATGGCGAGTGCCGTCCAACAAGCTGGGTTTCATCTCACTGGAAGAGTCAGAGTTATCGTCAAAGGGTTCCGTAGAAGTGATGGCAAAAGCTCATACTGCAGTGCTAGCCCACACTGGCCCAGGCATCCACAATCTATTCAGAACTCGTCTGACGCTTCCTGCTAGTCTTTGTATAATTGTTTGCCATCGGACATCCATTACCTTACATCTGCGGAAACTCAGCGTTGTTGTTTTTTTCTTATCGAAGCTGATTTTCCAGTACATTTTGAAGAATATTTTACATATTGTGTGACCGATAGGTGTACATAATATCTAGGAAAAAGTCAGCAGAACGTGAATATTATTCATTTTAATGAGAAGACCCGTGCACAATCACATGAGTTACCGAACCTAGATAACCTTCTCTCTACCAGTGTTACGTCCTTGTCGTCGGACATCATGGCGAAGAAAACGTGGCAATGGACCCAATTGCAGGGAAGCAGGCAAGGAGAGAGAAGTAGTACTCAAACAAAAACTTAATAATGCAAACTGGAGGCAATAAAAAGTAACAAAAGACTTGGCGTCGAAATAAAACTAACTAGATGAGGGGAGACACGAGAAAACGAGGAACGAGGCACGTGGAACATGGATCAAGGAAACATGGCACGTTACCCAGCAGATGATCTGAAAATGACTAAGCAATCGGTGGGGTTTAAATAGACTGACATGCATTGATGAGACAATTAGGAACACCTGGGAAACACAAAGGGGAAGGATACACCAGGTGCGGAGAAATGACAGCTGAACACAATGGGCAATCACTTGGAGAGGACACCAGACGGAAAAAGCATAACAAAACCAAGCAAACGCCGCCGCCGACCCCCTCGTCCAGGGGGCCCAGAAAAACGCCGCCGCAAACCCCCTTGTCCGGGAGGCCCGGAGATTCGCCGCCGACCCCCTCGTCCAGGGGGCCCGGAGATTCGCCACCACCGACCCCCTTGTCCGGGAGGCCCGGAGATTCGCCGCCGACCCCCTCGTCCAGGGGGCCCGGAGATTCGCCACCACCGACCCCCTCGCCCAGGGGGCCTGGAGAGTCACCGCCTTTTGGTGAGAAGGAGTGAGGCAAGCAGGAGCGGGGCGAGCAGGAGCGGGGCGAGCAGGAGCGGGGCGAGCAGGAGCGGGGCGAGCAGGAGCGGGGCGAGCAGGAGCGGGGCGAGCAGGAGCGGGGCGAGCAGGAGCGGGGCGAGCAGGAGCGGGGCGTGCAGGAGTGGGGTGAGCTGGAGCGGGACGAGCAGGAGTGGGGCGCCAGGGCAGGAATAACTGGGGGACTAGCCGGCACGGGAACGCTGGAGCGGGGTGACTAGGAGCGGGGCGAGCAGGAGCGTGACGCCAGGGCAGGAATAACTGGAGGACTAGCTGGCACGGGAACGCTGGAGCGTGGCTTCGGGACGGGGTGACGGGACTAGCCGGCACGGGTATGCTGGTTTGTGGGTTCAGGATGGGGGCGAATGGCGGGCCAGCCGGCACGGGGACGCTGGTTCGTGGCTTTGGGACGGGGGTGATTGGCGGGCCAGCCGGCATGGGGACGGTGGATCGTGGCGCTTGGATGGACGAAGGGGAGCGGGGAGCTTGGACGGGTGAAGGCGAGCGGGGAGCCTGGACGGATGAAGGCGAGCGGGGAGCTTGGACGGGCGAAGGCGAGCGGGGAGATTGGACGGGCGAAGGCAAGCGTCCAGCCCCTCCTCCTGAGCTGGATGGCTGGCGTCAGCGAGAGCGTCAGTACGAGCGTTGGCGGCTTCCCGCTGGTTCCATGGTTGGTCGGATCGTTCTGTTACGTCCTTGTCATCGGATGTCGTGGCGAGGAAAACGTGGAAATGGACCAAATTGCAGGGAAGCAAAAAACTAACCTGACGAAGGGAGACACGGGAAAACGAGGAACGAGGCACGTGGAACATGGATCGAGGAAACATTGCAGGGTACTCAGTAGACGATCCGACAAAGACTAAGCAATCGGTGGGGTTTAAATAGACTGACTTGTGTTGACGAGACAATTAGGAACACCTGGGAAACACAGGGGAAGGATACACCGGGGGCGGAGAAACGACAGCTGAACACAATGGGAAATTACTCAGACAGGACACCAAGGGGAAAAAAGCATAACAAAACAAAGCAACCCTAACAACCAGTTGCTTATCACCACCTATTTTTGAGGGACCAGGAGGTGACAAAAAAAGGGCAAAGGAAGAAAAATGTGGCGGTAAGGAGGAATACAGGAAGGCTTCAAAGGACAAAATAAGAAAAAATAACTAGATATAAATTTTCTAATCTAATCATTACTATATGTATATGTTGTTTCAGAAAAGCATAAATGTGTGCAAGTTTACTCCATTTGCCCCTGTTAAACCGTTTAATGACAATCATAAATAGCAATTTCTTACGAATTGAATACTACACAGGAATAAAACATTTAGAAGCATCCAGAAGACATAACTCTAGGCATTAAAACATTCAGCATGTATATACCTAATCTACGCTGCGCGCGTGCATGTGTGTATGTATGTAAGAATGCATACATGCTATTTCTGTGTCACTCTCTCCCTCTGTGTCACTCTCTCTCTCCCCTCTGTGTAACTCCCTCACTCTGTTTCGAGCTCTCTCTACCTCTGTGTTAATCTCTCCCTCTGTGTCCCTTTCTCTCCCTCTGTGTCACTCCCTTTCTGCCTCTTATCGAGCTCTTTTTCTACCTGTATGTTACTCTCTCCCTCTGTGTCAATCTCTCTTTCCCTCTGTGTCAATCTATCTTTCCCTCTGCGAGGCCCTCTGTCTCCCTCTGTGTCACCTTAAATCTCCCTCTGTCAATCTCTCTCTATCTATGTGTAACTCTCTCTTTCTCTGTCTCTCTCATTCTCTTTTCCTCTCTGTCTCACTCCCTCTCTGTGTCACTGTCTCTTTTTCGGTTTCAGGGTCTCTCTCCCTGCGTCACTCTCTCCTTCCCTATGTGTCATTAACTCCCTACCTCTCTCTCTCTCTCTCTTTCTCTCTCTCTCTCTCTCTCTCTCTCTCTCTCTCTCTCTCTCTCTCGTGCCACTCTGTCTTTTTCTCTCTCCCTCTTTCCCTCTCTCTCGGTCACTTTCTCTCCTTTTGTGACACTCCCTCTCTCCTCTGTGTCACTCTCTCTTCTTCTGTTTTACTTTCTCTCTCCCTCTGTGTCAATCTCTCTCTATTCCTATGTGTCACTTCTTCTCCCTGTGTCACTCTCTCCCTCAGTGTCAATCTTTCTATATCCATGTGTCATTCTCTATTTCCCCTGTCTCTTTTCCTCCCTCTCACACTCTCTCCGTCTGTGTCACTCTGTCTCCCTTTGTGTCATTCTCACTCTGTCACTCTCTTTACCTCTGCGTCACTCTCTCTCTCTGTTGATCTCTATGTCTGCATCACTCACCCTATCCCTCTGTGCTACTCCATTTCTCACCTTCTGTGTCACTCTCTCTCCCTCGGTGTCATTTTCTTTCCTGCTGTGTCACGTTGTCTCTCCCATGGTGTCACTCTCTCCCTCTGCGTCACACGCTCTAGCTCTCTCTCTCTCCCTCTCCCCTGTGTAAATTCCTCTCTCTCTGTCTGATAGGTTTATTAATAGGTATACTTTAATATAATATAAACAATACAAGGGAGGCATCAATCAGGTACATCTCTGGCGTTAAACTTGCAAGTGAGAATCGTCCTGCTCGTCCTCGCCACCGTGACATTCTGAAGAAACGGCATCCTCTTTTGTTCATTTAGTCGCGCATAATCAAAACCGTGACCGGATGATACGCCGAAAGACGTTTCGCCGACGGACGTTTCACCGAAACGGGATTCGCACGCTCGCCCCACCCCCGGATCGTGTGTACATGTTTTTCAACCTCGGCCCACGGGCCATATACAGCCCGTTACAGATAACATTCATTTAGGAATAAGGGATGTACTGCCCCTGGACATATTCCTAAATACAAGTACGTACTACAATGTGCTGCCAATTTTTTATTATTTTTATTTTATCCTTACGTTTAAAGTAGTAGCCATTTGGAGATCACGCAGAACAGTATGTAACAGAAGAAATAGAGAAAATAAAGTAGTAGTAGTAGTAACAGTAAGTACTACTGTAATGAAATTGTAAATCCAGAAATCCTACTCCAGAAAATTTACACCAGCATAGAAAACGTTGAGATTAATCTTTGAATTAATGTTCTCAGCAAATCATTTTGAATATATATTTCCTAAAATAATGGGAAATTATTTAAAATTAAACTAGAAGTGTGTTCCATGGCATTTTCAAGTATTGTTCTCTAAGCCCTCTAGTCTGTCCGAGGCACTTATAATTTCACATAAGTCTCTAGTGTTGTATTTTCTCAGTCAGACATCAATCCCCAGCTTTGATCAATTACATTGCGTGTCCAAATGGCTACTACTTTAAACGCAAGGATGAAATAAAAAATATAAAAAATTGGCAGCACATTGTAGTATGTACTTGTATTTACAAATATGTCCAGTGGGGGGCAGTACATGCCCTTGTTATTCCTAAATGAATGTTATCTGTAATGGGCCGTATATGGCCCGCAGGCCGAGGTTGAAAAACTTGTACACACAATCCGGGGGCGGGGAAAGCGTGCAAATCCCGTTTCGGCGAAACGTCCGTTCGGCGAACTGTCCGTCGGCCAAACGTCCGTCGACGAAACGTCTTTCATTGCGAACTCAGATCAACAGTCTTCGGCCCGGAACTTGGTGACCTGTCAGGTCAATAGTCCTGAAAACAATTACATGTCCTCGAAGCCAGCTGTGGGGGGAAGTGTCCTTGTTATATCGAGTTTTCGTCTTTGTAAGAATGATATAATAATATGCAAATATTCCAATGCACAATATGCACATATATAATAATATCCCAGAACATCCCCAACACTGTCTTTCTCTCTTTCTCTGTAACTCACTCTCTTTCCCTCTGTGTTACTCTCTCCTCCTCTGTGTCAAATTCTGTATCTCCCTCTGTGTCAATCTCTCCCTCAGTGGCACTCTCCCTATCCCTCTGTGTCACTCAATTTCTCACCTTCTGTGTCACCCCCCTTCCCTCTGTGTCACTCTCTCTCCCTCTGTGTCACTTTCTCTCCTGCTGTGCCACATTGTCTCTCCCACTGTGTCACTCTCTCCCTCTGCGTCACATACTCTAGCTCTCGCTCTCCCCCTGTGTAAATTCCTCTCTCTCTGTCTCCCTCCCCCTCTGTTTCACTCCCTCTCTCCCTCTGTGTCACACTCTCTCTCCCTCTGTTTCACTCTGTCTCTTTCTCTGTGTCACTCCCTCTCTTTCCCTCTGTGTTACTCTCTCCTCCTCTGTGTCACATTCTGTATCTCCCTCTGTGTCAGTCTCTCCCTCAGTCTCACCGTCACTTTTTTCCCTCGGTGTCACTCTTCTATTTCACGTTCTCCCTGTGTCACTTTGTCTTTCCCTCTGTGTCACTTCTATTTCACGCTCTCCCTCTGTGTCACTCTCTCTTTCCCTCTGTGTCACTCTTCTATTTCACGCTCTCCCTGTTTCACTCCCTCTCCCTCTGTGTCATTCTCTCTCTCTGTCATTCCCTCTCCCCTGTCACTCTCTTTATCTCAAACTAACTCTCTCTCCCTCTGTGTCGATCTCTCTCTCTAATTCTGTGTCACTCTGCCTTTGTGAACCGACTCCTGTTACTGTTTCTATACAGTTTATAGCTATAAAATATCGTGTTTGCACAAAACTTATCCCTGCAAATGTCTAACCATAACAGCCCAAAGTTTTGTTTGCATAAACTCTGTCCTACATCGATTTCGTAGAAATATTACTGTTTTCCTATATAAAGACTGACCCACTGTTCATTCGGAGAGAGAGTTGCAAAGGACACCAGGCTGAGCAGTTCTCGACTGTTAGAGCTCTCTCTCCATCCTGCAGTCTGGTAATAAACGTATTCCCTTTAAATTGATCTCACTCTTTCTGTGCCTATTCCTGAAGTTGTATTACAGATCTATCATACTTTGGTGCCAAAACCCGGGACCCAACAAGCCAACAATTGCCAGAGCGGCGACGGAGTATGACGAAGGGCAAAATAAAGACTGTGTTAGGTTAATCCAATTGTAGGTTTATCCTTAGGTATTTCCAATTCAGCTCTCAATAAAAAAAGGCATCTGTAGTCACATCACCATTTAATTCTTGCAAGAAGAGAATACATCCCCCCGCTCGTCCGGTCAAGATTATTCTCTCGAGCGGCATTATGTCCTGCCCATTTAAGGCCTCAAATCAAAACAATTACAAGGTTATCGATTCGATCCAATTGCGTAAGCAAGAAGCAAAACAATTCCATATCAAGCAAACCTAGTGTCAAACCTAGCGTCACAAATTAAAACAATATGCGAGTAATCGATCCAATTGCGTAAGCAAGAAACAAAACAATTCCATATCAAGCGTCACAATTTAAAACAATATGCAAGTTGATTGATAGCCATCCGCTGAATCAACAACAATTTAAGCGTCCTTCACAGATCTTCATTGCGAACTTGTATCTGGGGAAAGGGTTGAGGCGTATCTTCCAGTAATCAGTCCTCGGAGCAAGGACTCAGTGAATTGTTAAGTCTGGAACCAGCTGTCCTGGAGAGCGATCTTGGAGTAAGCGTTTGTCTTCATTGAAAGCACATATTAATTTTAACTCTAACATAAAAGCGATCAACACACACACACACACACATATATATATATATATATATATATATATATATATATATATATATATATATATATATATATATATATATATATATATATATATATATATATATATATATATATATTGTTTGATATAGTTACACATTTAGGATGACCATTACTATTCCTAATAAGCAAATATATTGATTAATATAGTAAGCATGTATATTATAAGGCTTTATATTCATTGCAAACACATTTATAATAATGATTTCTCCAACATTCCCCCCTATATTATAAATTTGCACATGATCCCCCTAATAAAACTTCAAACACATTTATAATAATGATTACTCCAACATTCCCCCCTATATTATAAATTTGCACATGATCTCCTTAATAAAACTTCCTTTCAGCTTTATTCCATTAATTCCAAATGAACATATAGTAACATCCCAGAATGAACCCAACATTCCCTCCTTTTTATTATATGTTCGTTATTCATTTTATGGCAAATCCAAGAAGAGAGGGATATCTCCGTTGGCTGTTTTAATTTTACCCGCTTAGGCCCTACTCGTTCGGCAGGTCTGAAAAGCAGAAAATAAAATCATTTTCGCCCAATTCATCCTCGGAATTACCATGCTCCTGAAATTCACTGCTTCCCTCAGCAAATCTAACATTTCATCAACAGAGGATATAATTCATGCAATTTAGAATTTGTAGGGGCAATCGCAGTGGTTATAAGTCGGCTTATCAAATATCTTAAGCAGGGAATAATACAACACTCACATAATGTCAAAATCGTAGCAAAAGGGCTACGGAAAATGCAACTGATTGGGCCAAATCCAAAGGACTTATGCCACCAGCTCCAGGCGGATTCTCTGACTCCAGAATGCTTCTTCATATTGCGGTTGAGGGTCTGCAGGCCATTAATGGCCTGGGTGAGGGACCCACCGGGTGACGTGTTGTTCGGTATGAAGGTGCAACATTGTTCTCCAAACATTGCACACACGCCCCCTTGCTCCGCAAGCAGCATATCAACTGCTATGCGATCCTGGAACGCCATAAGACTGGTGGCTGCCAATTGTTCCTTTATCGCCACAAATCCCTGTTCAAAGTTTTTGGACAATGTAATGCAGGTAATTTATCCGATCAAAATTTTTTGTTTGGAGTAATTAAAAGAAAAATAGACTCCCAACCTGCTGCGATCTGATTAGCCAACTTATACTCATCTGGTACGCCCCGGGGATGCCAATCGCATCAATGTATGTTGGATCTCCCAAGCCCCATACCGATCGACACCGTCGGGAGGGACCCGCCAACATACTGGATTTCAGCCAATTGTATCTCCTTCACTGTAGATGGAAAAACAGACACTGGTAAAAGCAGTGACCCCAAGGCACAAAGTCCTGCCGTGTTTCAGCAGGAGTCGTATAATTTATTTCCACCCCACCACCATCATAGGTCAGAACGTGGTACCAGGGTGTAGTCGGTTTTAGGACGTGGGCACACCACGTCTCATTTATCGCCTCCAGCTTCAGACCATGCCCTGTAAGGTTTTAAGCATGTAAAATGATTTAAAAGCGACGTGTTGAAAAGTTAGGCTTGTCCTTTGCTGCTCTTGTAACTGGGTAGACATTATTCCATTTCTCACAATTGGGGCTTACATTTTCATTTGTCATTATCTCCATTACACAATCAGGAGTAATTTGCGCGGGCACTACTCGTAAGAGAGGGCGGGGCCCCATACATGTTATGCAGGTTTGATTTATAGTAATAGCTGCATTTTCCATCAACAGCAACCAATTATTGCCCGTGTGGGAGATCCCTGTTTCGGAAATGAATTCTCTGGTCATCTCAGATTTTAATTTTACTATGGCGGATCCGGGTGTTTCCATCTCTGACGATTTTCTTACCGTCTCCATAGACATGGTCATTGTTGTTGAGACTCCACCTGCCCATGGACTTAGGAAAAACGTCAGACAAGGATCCACAAGTTAATTTGTCAGTCTGAATAATGATTTGTAATGCCCCCACCGTATGGGTTAATTTTGTCAAAGGCCTGATGGTTTTTTTTCGCACGCGTGTGTCATCCAAGTTTGCCAATCTAGACCAGTTTCTGCAACAAGGTTTCCCCAATCTGTTTCAGGACTGTTATGTACCACACATATTCTATAAAATCCATATGTATCCTTTGAAATGGATATGTAGCTTTTTTAGCTTGACATAAGGGGGAATCGCCCGTGTTTTGGCCATATATCTGCATATAGATTGAATATATAAACTCCCCCTTTTTTGAGGCATGAAATTTACCATGACTCAAAATGGCAGCCCTCCTAGATAAGTTTTTTGTTTTTGTTTAGTCCCCCAGGTTCCCAAAATTTTCCATTGCAGAAATCAAAAAATTTCATTTGGCGAAATTATTTTCTTTTTTGTTTCTGTCCTACTCTGCCACCGCCGTCCTCAAAAGGCTAATCAGCGATTTCAGAAATATTCCACCTTGATATTAGAATATTGATATATCTTGGTGGCTAGCCAATTGAAACACAAAAGACAGACACTCATCCACGCTCGCACTCATAATCAAGGAATTTAGAGTGCTCCCCCAATGATCCATAATTTTGGTTTGTTGGAGTAAAACTGGAGTACCCAGGAAAACCTACGAATTCTTGAGGACACCAGGAATATTCCACACTCCGGAAGGTCTGGATCCACTCCGCATTAGTAGATCCTCGAACCGCAAGGTTGTTGCCTGAAGAAACTAGGTAATTAATGTATTAGATTCACGTGTCACATATCTAAAAATATAAATTTGTTCAATTGCCACCGCCCCTTACCCCAGTCAGTCAGCATGTGGACTGCCATGCAAGTGGCTGTGATTAACTATCTATTCGCCAATAATGTAATAACGGAAAAGTTGTGACACATTGAAACACACACACACCCCCTTTTAGTATTTTAACCGTTTGTAAAAACTTTATCTCCATGTTCTGCATTAAGTTACACCCCCTTTCAACGCTATCAAATTTTGCCCATTCTAGTCAACCCATCTACTTAAAGCATTTCTCCAAGGTTGATATTTTATAATTTGGAGATGTTATTTTTAAAACATAGACATTATTTCATCACTTGTTTCACACCATGAAAGGCCCCACCTGAATTTAGAAAAAAATAATTGTAGATATTCCCCTTTATCTAAGCTTGTTATTGCCAATCGTTATCACCGTAACATTCAGGTGTATTAACCCCATAATTGCAATGCAGTAAGTTTTGGCTAAATTCTTAATTTGTATGCCCCTAAAGTAATAGACAGTAACGTCCCAATAGTCATCAATATGACCTATACCAAAGCATATTCCCCCTTTAGGCCAAACAGGGAACGCCTTTTGTGCACTTAAAGACGCTCCATGTTTCTTCTAGGGAAACTATGCCTATCCTAAATCAATTATCTTATCTACCCCAGCCAGGTTCAATTTACCTAATAATTTGGACGAATGCCACGAAATTTCTCATGCCATTTCTGCATTGTTAATTTCATGTCTGATCTCTTTAACAACCAAATAACTCTTAATACCTAAGACATAATTTGTAAATCACCCCATACTATGTTTACTTAAGATAAGATCTATTTCATATAGCTCTCTGTTACCACAAGATAAATCTACAATAATTAAATTAGAGAAATCAACCTTTTACTAGGCATTTCCTAATTACAATTTTCAACGCTTAATAAAGGACCCAAAAATTGTCACCAATATGCCATAATATTGTTTTAAAAAAAATTCCTTTCATTTTTCTTTAACCAGCCAATCTCCTATATTTAAGTATTTTGAACAATCCAACCATCCAAAAACAGTAATAATATCGTTTTATCCTCCAAAACTAGCTCTCTTCAATCAAGAGCCCTTTGAACTTCACAAAACAAAAAATAAAATAATAATAATAGTATTATTCCCAATTCCAAAGCTTTTACCAAATCAATCTTTGCCAAACAGATTTTCTATCACCTCGAAAGCCATTTCTTATTAAATCCCAAAAATAAGTGAGAAGATAATCACGGAACCCTGCATCCCTTGCAGACCATGTTTTGTTCTTATTCTGAAATGTTTAAACGGAAGCCCGCCCTTAGCCGCTGATTGTGACCTTCACGCTCGCTGCAAAAGCAGCATTCTTATCTTTTGTTTACAAATTCCAAAATGCTCTCTTTTCTTTTTGTGCACAATGCTGCGCCTCCTGTGCACAATTATAATATTTTTTAGAGAAGACTAAATTAATAAACTAAATTAATTACTCTCCCGATATCCAACTATATCACAATATTTTGCCAAGACCCCATAATCACAATATGCTGCAAGCATAACTATATCATAGCAAAAACCAATTTCTGCCCTCAAGTTTGCTTCAGCACCCCCAAGGCCAATTATTGTAATATTCTCCACGGAAGGGGTCCCCCAAAATTTTTAGTCGCTTGTGCGGTCCGCGCGCATACTATACTGTATTATAATGTCTAACACCGTCAAATCAGCCGCACCAAAAACAGAGCGCTTCCCCCGCAATCAACGCATTATTTGGCAAGTTTAGAGTATGACAAAAAACGCAGTTTTGGCAACCCCGCTAAACATTTAATTTGCCGTTTTGTATTTCTGTTAACCAAAATATTCCCGCTAGCAGACGGGAACGAAACCAGGATAAGCCACAATAAGCCATTTCATTCCAGTACATTGACAGTACATTTAGTTACTATTAACAAGGTATGTCTAGCACTTGGAAATAACCATTTTAATTGCTGTTTTACAACTTTCGGCATCACACAAAAAATTCCAATTGAATTCATTCACAAAGAATGTGATCTCTGGTTTAAAATTAGCTCCACATCCTCATGTTCAAAATCCTCATTAAAATCATTTTGAGCAGGCCTGTCTTGTTTTTAAAGACCTTTTAGTCCAGGCAATCACGCAATATATGCCCCAATTCTCCACAAACCCAGCACATAGCATTTTTGAAAACCCGATTTCTGTTTAACCTCATTTTTTTTTTCCAACCCCTTGGTAACATTTCTTTTCTGCCCCCTCAGCCGAGGAGGCCGCGCTATCTTTTATTTTTTCACACAACGGACCCGTTTTATCACCCTTCTTTCTGTGGAACAAGCCGCCTCGCTTGTTATCAACATTTTGGCTCTCACTCCGCTCAATTTTCCTAACGTTCCCATCACAACGCTTTTTTGCCATCAAAAACCAATAATTTGTATCCTCATATCCATCATTATCCATTTTACACAGATTACTCTTGTGCTTAACGTGCATTTTATCTTGTAAATCCAGTATTTTATGCATATTCAGCTGTCCAGTAAACCCATACTCGGTTATCCATAAGTTTAGGTGTTTAACTCTTGTAGCGGTTTGTCTTTCAACAAACTTCCAATCTCTACACGGCAGACGCTGTTTTGGATCGTCGTTGCTAGCTGCTTTTTCATTCGAGCTGCCCATTTTTTTTTGGGAGGGAGCTCGCGTGCACTCAGTTATCAGTTAGCAATTTTCTTTTCCGCGGAAGGACATACGTAACACACGCAACACGTAACACACGCAACACAAATGTATACCCTAGCGTGATATACTGTCAGAGTTATATTTGTACCTTCCGTACAGGACACCCCGAACTGCCCCAAATTCCTAGTGTATAACCTAGCGTGAAATACTGTCAGTTATATTTGTACCTTCCGTACAGGACACCCCGAACTGCCCCAAATTTTATAGACTCATGCTCTGTCTCTTTACCTGGCAGTCCCCTGGACGCGAGACGCAGTCCCCTGGACGCGAGTCTCATTTAAAAAATGGACCTCACGTGCAATGCCCCTTCGCGCATTTGGAACCCGTCAACAAACGCAGACATTCACGTGGACTTACCAGATATGACACCAGATGTCTCTTTCAGAGGGTTAGTCGTCAACCGTCGAGAACCCAGGCGCCCCTTCGAGTTATCCAGCCCGGAAAAGGGTATTTAAGCGCCGTGCACGGTCTTTCCAGATATCGAACGGAAGCGACCTGGATTCTGCTTCGGTATCTTGACCACAGGCTCGAAGGACCAAATGTTAGGTTTATCCAATTGTAGGTTTATCCTTAGGTATTTCCAATTCAGCTCTCAATAAAAAAAGGCATCTGTAGTCACATCACCATTTAATTCTTGCAAGAAGAAAATACATCCCCCCGCTCGTCCGGTCAAGATTATTCTCTCGAGCGGCATTATGTCCTGCCCATTTAAGGCCTCAAATCAAAACAATTACAAGGTTATCGATTCGATCCAATTGCGTAAGCAAGAAGCAAAACAATTCCATATCAAGCAAACCTAGCGTCAAACCTAGCGTCACAAATTAAAACAATATGCGAGTAATCGATCCAATTGCGTAAGCAAGAAACAAAACAATTCCATATCAAGCGTCACAATTTAAAACAATATGCGAGTTGATTGATAGCCATCCGCTGAATCAACAACAATTTAAGCGTCCTTCACAGATCTTCATTGCGAACTTGTATCTGGGGAAAGGGTTGAGGCGTATCTTCCAGTAATCAGTCCTCGGAGCAAGGACTCAGTGAATTGTTAAGTCTGGACCCAGCTGTCCTGGAGAGCGACCTTGGAGTAAGCGTTTGTCTTCGTTGAAAGCACATATTAATTCTAACTCTAACATAAAAGCGATCAACACACATATATATATATATATATATATATATATATATATATATATATATATATATATATATATATATATATATATATATATATATATTGATTAATATAGTAAGCATGTATATTATAAGGCTTTATATTCATTGCAAACACATTTATAATAATGATTACTCAAACAGACTGTCGACAGCATCCTCCATCCCTCCATTGAAAGGGTCAACCCAACGGCTGTTCCCTCGCCACCCCGGTGATCTGGTGACGGGTCCCTGAACCAGGGCAGGTTCGGAACGAGAAAGATCATGAGTTCACCCTTTGATTTCTGTCTCCGTGAAGTGTGATAATTTGAACTAGTATTATCACTGCGGTAGTGTTGAGTCAGGGACTCCACAAAGAGTGTTGAGTCAGGGACTCTATTAAGAGTGTTGAGTCAGGGACTCCGCTTGGTGTGATCAGAAATATTGGGTGAATCACGAAGTATTGAGATCAATTTCCGGAAATTTAGAATGGAATTGTTGTTTAAACTATTAAGTAAGTGATTAATATGGATTAAAAAGCGACAAAGGGGGTGGGTTTTTTGCCGGACTGCAGAATGGAAATTGAAGAGTTACCGGATGTGAAATATATGGAGATGCATTGTATGGGGAGTTGCCTGTATCTGCCACGATGGGTGGAGAAACATGGTTTCTGTCCCAATTTGAACGATGTGAAAGGTTTGATGAACTTAGAAAGGGAATTGTTGAAGGAAAGGGATAAAAAAGGGAAAGAAAAGTGAGGAAGTTGAGAAGAGAAACAGTTGTTGGTGTTGAAAATATGGAAAGAACACTTTGTGAAACAGCTACACGACATCGAAGGAAAGAAGAAAAAGAAGAACGAGCAAAAACAAGGTCTCATCGCCACCATGAAAATCAGCCCTGATGAGGAAACCAACGTTCATCGGAGAACAACACAACCGGGAAACGCCTGAGCTGCAGAAAGATTGCCCAACCCTCTTCCTCCAGCGGCGCCACCCATCTACCCCTCCCTTGTAGAAGTGGAACGCCCCCCCCCGAATATGATACCTCCGCCCCGTGCGCTGACGACAGCATTTCGTCACCAGCCCACACCAGATCCGGCAACTCCTACCGACCTCAAAACTACGGAGACTATTGGAACGGAAGAGGAACTTCGCAGTCCCCAATACGAACAATGGTGGCAGAAAAAAGAAATGTAAAAACCTACCCAATGATGGCTGTGGCGAATCCAAGGTGGGGGGAAAAACAACAACCACCCACCCTATTGGTCCACCAACCCTGGACCGAAGCCAAATGCCTGGAAGCATGCAAGGGACTCGGAGATGTGGAAGAAAATGCGGAACAATGGGCCAGAAACTTCCGTGAGTGAGTGGCGTCCTATCACCTGAATGGAGCAGAAGTGGAGAAAGCGTTAAAAAACTCTCTGAAACATAGATTGGGCAGAGTCAGAGAGAGATTCACAGGGCAGGATGCAGGGGGAAACATACTAGCCTACAACTCCCAAGCCCTAACCGGAGAAATAGAAAAGCTACTAGGAAGAGCAGTGGCAATGTTCCAGAGACCCCCCCCGACTACCTAAGAATAAGGACATGTACGCAGAAAGAAGGCGAGCCCACAAATGATTACTACACCAGATTGGAAAGCTTTGTCAAGTCCAACAGCCGCATGATGGATGACGCTAATGAAAATGGCCCGTTCTGAGTCCAGTTGAAACAATGGTTCATCGAAGGACTCCAAGTTCCCATTTCCGGATTCATCAGAAAGTACTTCGTCGCCTACAAGACTGCCTCATCCGCTGACCTACTCCAATGGGCAAACCACACAGAGGAGAACATTTGCTACAAGAAGGAAAAGACCCATGTGACGGCCAGCGCACAAATGATAACCGAACCGCTTCAAGCCACCACCATGCTTGCCGCCAGAGGACAAAGACTCCCGAGACCCCACAACAATGACCAGCAAACCTGTGACCGAGCCGAAGGACGATGCTACAACTGTCACCAGAGAGGACACCGGGCCCGAGACTGTCTCGAGCCTCACCTAGAAAGACGGTTTGGACTCCGTCACTCAGGACCACAGAGACAATGGGAGGACAGGGAACCCCGATACAACGAACCATAGTGACGCCAGAAATCCGACCAAGAGGACTCCCTCGAACCATCCACGAGGGAATGGGAGAACAAGGGAAGCGAGGGGGAAGAATAAATTGACCTAGGTAACAAGGAACCCCTCCCCTTCCCAGTTATGGACCTGTCAGTCTATGCCGCGGACTCCCGATCCTTGGACAACAAGCCCCGAGTACAACTTTTGGTAGCACCTCATCGCACACCAGTTTGGTTCCTGGTGGATTCAGGGGCTGATCGGACCGTCCTGTCAGACAAGGTTCCAGGAGTCAAGCCCATGGACCTACTCTACAGCGAGACATATTTCCCTGCTGTACCAGCTAATCTATGGTCCAAGTCCAAAACTGATGTCGGACGGATGAACACAGCAAAACCAGTCACCATCGAAGCCACAACATCTTACCGCCCTCGGATATGGCAGTACCCGCTCAAGCCAGATCAAAAAGAAGGCATTCGCACAGTCATCCAGGAGATATTTGACGCAGGCATACTCATTGAAAGTGATCGTGCAGAATGCAACACGCCAATCTTCCCCGTAAAGAAACCAGGGGGAGGATGGCGGATGGTCCAAGATTTACGCCAAGTCAATAGAGCAGTGAAGTCCCGTGCTCCCAAAGTCCCAGACCACTATACGCTGCTGAACAAACTGAAACCGACACATAAATACTTCACCGTCATTGATCTATGTAATGCGTTTTTCTCAATCCCACTGGATGCCACAGCACAAGGATGGTTCGGCTTCACCTTTGGCAACAGAAAGTTCACCTACACCAGATTGCCAAAAGGATTGTGCGACAGCTCAACTATATTCTCCACAGAGATCCAGAGATGCATGAGTTACCATCCACAACCAGAGTCCACACAAGTCCTCATCTATGTGGACGACATCCTAATTGCAAGCCCAACAGCAGAAGAAAACCGAAAACAGTCCATCAGTGTTCCAACACCTGGAAAAGATGGGGAACAAGGCCTCGTTATCTAAACTTCAATTTTGCTAGATTGAAGTCACATTTCTGGGACATCTCTTGTCACAAAAAGGTCGAAGGCTAACAGACAACAGGAAGAAGGCCGTCAGAGATGCCCCCAGGCCCAAGACCCAGAAGCAAGTCATGCTTTTTCTCGGGTTAGCCAACGACTGTCGAGGATGGATCCTTCACTTCGCACAAATCACCCAGCCACTATTGGACCTCATGAGTGACAAAGACCTCAACTTGTCAGATCTGGTAGAATGGACTCCAGCTGCTGAAGAAGCTTTCAACACCTTTAAGCAAGCCATACTAGACTCATCAGTCATGGGCCTGCCAGACTACACGAAGCCTTTTGTTCAAACAGTTGACTGCAAATCAGGATCCATGACGTCTGCCCTTCTCCAACAACATTTTGACCAAGTTCACGTCACCAGGTTTGCCGAGATCAGACAAGTCTCTTCCCAATCATCAACAGTACTGGACCAAGTATGGTGGCTCTGCGGATGGCGAGTGTTTATGATCATCCCCGCCAATTCAACTGGCCTCTGTCCCTACATCTGTCTCCGACCACACATACATCCTTACAACAGATTTGATCCCCACAGTCGACACAACCCACGTCAACGCCGGAGCCTCAATTTCTGGCCCCATGATCCAGTGTGGGGCTCGGATGTCCCCCTCGAACACAAACACTGGTCAGTCTCCTCCAAAATCCTGATAGCTCTGTTCCACCGGGTTGGAACAGCAAAGAACACCCTACGTCTGGAAACCATCGACTACAGATTCCAGGCCTATGTCAACGCACCAATCCGACTACAACAAGGCCGAGAAGCTCAAATAACCGCCATGACCCAAATGATTATCCCGAACCGCCTTGCTCTTGACAGAATAACCGCCCAGCAAGGAGGTGTGTGTGCCATGGTAGGAGACTCATGCTGCACCTTTATCCCTGCCAACGCATCCTACTCAGTCCATGATGCCCTACAAACTATGAAGAACATACAGAACGCTATGACCAGAGATCCGGTTCCACAACGAGGATGGCTTGATTGGTTCCTGTTGGGCTCATGGACGCAGACTCTTTTGAAAGCCCTAGTACCGTTTGTAACTGTTATTGCTCTCGTGCTTGTTATCCTAACCTGTTGTTTACCCTGCTTCTCAGCTTTGATCAAAAGTACCATTAATGCCACAGTCCCATGATTGTTGAAACCCAGTAATGCTAACTTGTATACACATGCAACAATCTATATCCCAATCTGACCCTGATGTTGTGCTACTGTCTGACACTAATTAATGTCTTTCCTATTCTGAGACACCAGGCGATCGTCCCAAGCGGGAGGTCAAGGGAGGAATTTTCCCTCAACTGCGTGAGGGTTTTCGCCCCCTTCTGGTCGGTCTAAACTCCAGTTTGAAGTAATTTATGAAGAATTTCATTTAAAAGTAGCGACGAAATTCCGATGTTTTTATACTCACAACA
>NC_135400.1:775892-795892 GCF_051989625.1 Stigmatopora argus
TCTCTATCTCTCTATCTCTCTATCTCTCTATCTCTCTATCTCTCTATCTCTCTATCTCTCTATCTCTCTATCTCTCTATCTCTCTATCTCTCTATCTCTCTATCTCTCTATCTCTCTATCTCTCTATCTCTCTATCTCTCTATCTCTCTATCTCTCTATCTCTCTATCTCTCTATCTCTCTATCTCTCTATCTCTCTATCTCTCTATCTCTCTATCTCTCTATCTCTCTATCTCTCTATCTCTCTATCTCTCTATCTCTCTATCTCTCTATCTCTCTATCTCTCTATCTCTCTATCTCTCTATCTCTCTATCTCTCTATCTCTCTATCTCTCTATCTATCTATCTATCTCTATATATGTATATAGTGTGTGTATGTATATGTATAGATGTATGTACACATATTTGTGTGTATATATATACAAATATATATATATATATATATATATATATATATATATATATATATATATATATATATATATATATATATACAAATATGTGTACATACATCTATACATATACATACACACACATATATAAGCACATAGATGTACATGCATGCATACGGTAGGTCTTAACACAGCCATTTTTTTGTTAAAGAGCCTGACAGCTGATGGGAGGAAGGATCTGCGGAAGCGCTCCTTCCTGCAATGAGGGTGCCGCAGTCTATTACTAAAAGAGCTTTGGAGGGACTCCACAGACTCATGCAAGGGGTGGGAGGTGCTGTCCATGATGGACATCATCCTGGTCAGCATCCTCCACTCTCCCACTTCCTCCACAGAGTCCAAAGGACAGCCCAGAACAGAGCTGGCCCTCCTGACCAGTTTATTCAGCCTGTTCCTGTCCCTCTCCGTGCTCCCGCATCCCCAACAGACCACTGCATAAAACACTCTAGATGCCACTACAGTGTTGTAAAAAGTCATCAGCAGTGTCCTGCACACTCCAAATGATTGTAGACTCCTCAGTAGGTAGAGGCAGCTCTGGCCCCTTTTATACAGGGCATCTATGTTTGTGGACCAGTCTAATTTGTTGTTGAGGTGAACACCCAGGTACTTAAAATTCTCAGAAAATGTCAATGTCTGTACCCTGGATGTTCACCTGAGTGGCTGGCTAACTGGCTTTGCAATTCTTTGCTTGTATTGCGCGAGGTGGCCAACTCGCTTTGTAATTGTTTGTCCGAATCGCGCGATGTAAGATAGGCTGCGGCAGTTTGTGTGAGCTATAGAAATATTGTGTTT
Source organism: Stigmatopora argus (assembly GCF_051989625.1). Taxonomy (NCBI): domain Eukaryota; kingdom Metazoa; phylum Chordata; class Actinopteri; order Syngnathiformes; family Syngnathidae; genus Stigmatopora; species Stigmatopora argus. The sequence goes on from NC_135400.1 coordinate 777,131, forward strand.
GCACAAAACTTAGCCCTGCAAATGTCTAACCATATCAGCCTAAAGTTTTGTTTGCATAAACTCTGTCCTACATCGCTGTCGTAGAAATATTACCCTGTTTTCCTATAAAAAGAAAGTTCATTCGGAGAGAGAGTTGCAAAGGACACCAGGCTGAGCGGTTCTCCACTGTTAGAGCTCTCTCTCCATCCTGCAGTCTGGTAATAAACCTATTTCCTTTAAATTGATCTCACTCTTTCTGTGCCTATTCCTGAAGTTGGGTTAGGGTTAGGGTTAACCTAACCCTAACCCTTGGCACTGTGCCAAGACATTATTTTGCAATGTGGTCTTCCTGAACAGTAATTCCTCAAATTTTGCGGACAGGTTAGAAAGACCGTCTGTCTTGAAGATAAGAACTCCATACAGTACTGTACATAATATTGTCACATTTTATTGCAGATCATAACCACTAGATAGGTATTTGTTACTTTGTGAGCGTAAGTGGTGAATTAGAACAATTATAAACATGTTTTTCCATTGTAATATCCTATTTTAGGTGTTTTTTTCAGAGGGTGGAAACTGATTAATTTGTATTTAGTTATTCTATATGGTAGAAATGTATTTGTTATATAAGTAAATTGACATCTCAAGGTATCACTTTTTTGCGTTAATCACTGCAGAATGAAGTGAAAAAACAATGGGTCCGAAGCAAGCTGGTGCAGTGAAGGTAGTAAGAAGAAAAAGCGTATGATGGCAATACATATTCACCATGAAATAATAGAAAAACATGAGTGGTGTACGCGTTGAACTGACTTGCTAACGTATAATTAAAACTTATTTTTAAGTGTGTTTATAGTAATCTAAGTTCATTCAAGTTAAATTTAAAGTTTATGTTATGTTACGTAGTGTCACAAAAGTGCAGCGAACTGAACGTGTTGCAGTGAAGTCTCGCTCCTCCGCCGCTGTTAGTCGCTACGGTCTGTCTGGAAGCCTTGGGGTAGCGGAGCTGAAGGTGGAATTTCCCAGAAATGTTTTAAAGTGCAAAATTCGGGCGACGTTACAGCAGATTCCGTCGCCTTCATCCAAAAATAGAGCTCTCTGTGCGGCTGAGACGGCTGGACACTGTGGAGGAGAAAAGTGGAAGTTGAGGTTCCATTTAAGTCCAGGCAGTGGGGGGACACTGTCGCTCTTATCCAAAAAAAGAGCTCTGCAAGGGTAAGACGGCTGGAGGTTGCGGAGGAGCGAAGTGGAAGTTTAAATAAATTTAAAAAAAAACAACGACATGACGGCAATAAAGATGAAGAACATCCTCTTAGTACTTTGAGAAATTGACAAGAAATTTTCAATATAGCTCACAGTTTGAAACAAAGTGTCCCAGAGATTGATGACAACATGGTCATAGCCATCGAAAATGGGAATCGCTTAGACAGTGTCATGTCCTTGTACAAAAGCATATTTGTACCAAAAAAGAATCCGGTCAACATTCCCTATTAATATCATCTTTGTGTGCCGAAACCCTCTCGCAAAAGCTCTTCCTGATAACCTCCCGTACGGCGCTTCCTAAACGAAAACATAATATAGAACGGTAGTAATAATAAGGGTGATTCTACTTTCGATTATCACGGCCATGTCTGGTCTACATATCCGTGAGATTCGAGGGATTACTGTATTGACAGATGAGATGGATGATTTTGGTGGTTTCGACTTGGATGTGTTTTTTTTTAATCAGGCTTAAATGTTTTTGACGTACATGAAAATTTAGATAATGCAGATGTTGGAAATACTTTCTAAATGTTGACATGCCTTGAAGCTCCAAGATTTATAACTTCTGTTAGCAAATAAATCTTGTTTATGACTGTGTAGTATTATAATCGGGATGAAATTACAATTCACGATGGGTTAAGCATTAAATGTTTAAACAGGGGGGAAATGTTGGATTAATTATGCACACATTTCACATTTATGCTTTTCCAACACCACACACAAATAGTAGTGATTAGATTAGAATGACTCTGTTTAGTTAGTTGCCTGGGGGTTTGAAGTCTCCCTGTATTCTCTATTAGTTTGCCTCCTTCCCCCACCTCTGGTATTTGCTTGTGGCACTCTGATACGTCAATAAAGGCTGGTTATAAGCAAATGGTCAACACAACACTTGGATAGAAGGCTCTGGTGGAAGGCTCCTTGTGTCCTGGAGCTGATGTGATTGACTGTCTGTCTAAGTCAGTCTTCTCATTAATAGCAAATAGATTCACCTTCCATCTACTTTCTAGACGCTACATTTATTACCACGGTGCCTTTCCGAAATGGGCCTCTTTGGAAGGAATGCACTGCAACTGCCACTGAAGTCTATCAGTCTGGGCTACAGGCAAGATAAGTCTAGGCTGGTTCTCGAGCTAAAAGAGTCCACTAACCAGTCAGTAAGGAACGCCAACATTAAGGTTCCCACTGGCCAGAGGTGGAACGCCCAGGCTGAGGTTGACCAAGCCGTCAATAGACTCCAGCATCAGGAGATCATGGGCAGAGTCCAGGCAGGAAGAGCAGGGCTAGGATGGAGAGAAGCACCACAATTCTGTTCCAAGGCTAACCCTAAGGAGAGGAAGGAGATGGTGGTGGCGGAGGTGACAAGGATGGGGAAGAGCGCTATAAGATGAAGGCTAGGTTGCAGCGCCGACAAGGAAGCTGGACAACCTGGGAGGGAGTTGTAAACCAAAACATCAATTTGTCCGAGCTGTGGAAGATCCCACAGGCAAGGATCAGCTTCCTCATTCGCGCAACTTACGACACGCTTCCCTGTCCTCGTAACCTCCACCAATGGTTTGGGAATGAGGTATGCTACACACTTTGCAACGATCCAAACGCTAGCCTCCAGCATATCTTGTCAAGCTGTTAGTCTAAATAACACCTTCAATTCCACACGGAGATCCTCACTACATCACTCCGCCCAGACATTGTGGTATGGTCTTCCAAGGCAAGAGCGATGCACCTCATAGAACTAATAGTACCATCAGAGGAGGGGATCGAGGCCACCTTCGAGCGCAAGAAGGCCAAATACTTGGACCTGGCAGCTGAGTGCCAGCAAATTGGCTGGAAATGCACCATCCACCCAGTCGAGGTTGGCTGCCGAGGCTACGTCGGGCTGTCAACAACACGCCTCCTGAACGAAGCAGGGTTGACTGGAGCCAACCTGAGGAAGGCCATAAAAGAACTGGCAAATGAGGCAGAGAAAGGCATATTTTGGCTCTGGCTGAGGAGGAAGGACAGGAGCTGGGGAAACAACAACTAACCCAACAATGGCTGCAGAAGGCAACAGCTATCAGCTGCAGGGGGAAACAGGGAGATGTCTATGTCACTGCTCCGACACCAGGAGATGTTTCAGGATTAATGGAGCAAAACATCAATGAATGGTGCTTCCTGGCTGATGACCCTGCAGCTGACCCGTGGGTACCTGAGGAGATGTGTCAGGCAGCAATGCCAAGCAGGAAAAAACACCTACCTTGTCAAAGATTGCCTTGTGAATTTGAGGAAAATAATGAAAATTTATTAAAAGCAATCACTATCGGAATGAAATTTCACCAAACGTACTGTAATCTGAAGTTTTTAAGTTAAATTGGGAGTACATGAAAACATATCATAAGTACTTAAGTTTTCTCAGTTCCCAAACTTTAGCCTCCTCCTCCAATCTCACAACAACACACGCCCATCCACCCTGATGAAAATGTTTTTGGATGTCTTTAATTTTAATGGCTTAATATATTTTCTCTTTCTTGTATTACGCAAATATTTCATACAGTATACTTTTATAATTTTTAAAGAGTTTTGAGGGTATTTCTCAATTAACTAATTTCATAAGTAGAGGTAGCACCGTATTCTCATGAATGTATTTTTTTTTACACATGCTACAATTGATTTATTCCAATTTCTTTCCATGTGGAAAATAAAAGAAAGTTTTGTTAACCAAAAAGTATAGCAGATAGGAGATCATTTACACAGAGCAGTCATTGAGCGTAATTTCCACCATCCTAAAGGTGGATGCAATCATTGGATCTTTTTTCCGCAGCATTTTGGCAGTTTTAGTACATTGCAGTTTATATCTTAAGTATGAAAAAGTTCATAAAAATGTCAAAGCCCAATCGGAAAACAGGAGATGAAAAATGACGGAAGTCAGGGCACTGCTTTTTATTCGTTGCTGAAATGGGTGGCACTCACAGCGCAGAAGAAGAAGGAGCGGATTTTCACCGTGTAAGAAGGAAACATCGATCAGACAAACAGCGTTGTGCATTTTCTTCGGATTACATTACTTACATTTCGCATCGTGCACAGAAAGACGACAGCGAGCCTCTACCAGCATTGTATGGATTTTGAATAAGCGTTAAAAATGCCAGTTAAACGTCCATGTAATGTCAAAATTCACGATGAAACTCGCAAGCGGAAGTCAGAGCAGTGCTTCTTTTTCGGCGGTGAAATGACTGGGTGTGTATCCATATGAAAACTGGCGCGCCTATTAAAACAATCAAGACAGATGCCGTGCCTGCGGAAAGCAGTGACGAAATTGAGCTTTAGCTCACGACAACACCTTAAACTCACCGGAAACAAAAACTTTTAAAAATAAGGCCAAAGGGGTTTCTGCCTTTAACTGAGAAGAACGGAACTCACTTGTTCTCAGCTTGCACATTTGTTTTTAGAACTTATTTTCAAACAGATTTCATGTATTTGGTAGAAAATCACCAAAATGACCTTGCTGCATCTTTAAGACATAAGAGGAGTCAACGATGACGTCTTCATCTCCTACAAGTGACCGAGACAATTCGGATTAGAGCCGAAATGGGTTTTACAAAAAACATACTTAAAAAAATCCTGTACAAAAGTTGTTATACGGCGTACACAATTTAAAATGTATAAAGTGTGGGAAAACATATAAGTTGATAGCTCTAATCGAATTGTTGCACTTTGAAGGTAACCAGTTACTTAAGTTTATTCATTCATTCATTTTCTTAACCACTTTATCCTCACAAGGGTCATGGAGGTTGCTGGAGCCTATCCCAGCTGACTTCGGTGATAACACGGGGGTAACCATTAATTGGTGGCCAGCCAATCACAGGGCACGAGGAGACAGACAACCATTATTCACACTCATGCCTAGGGACAATCAACCAGCCGATCATGTTTTTAGAATGTGGGAGGAAACCGGAGCACAAGGAGAAAAGCAACACAGGCCCCAGGAGAACATGCAAACTCCACACAAGTGGACTGACCTGGATTCAAACCCAGGAGCCCCGAACTGTGAAGCCGACCCGCTAACCATTCAGTAAATAAGTATCACATCTTTGTCAGGAATATTATTAAAAAGCACATTAAAATAACAATTTTACCTTGAGTTTATTTGTGAAAGCTATCACTCATTCATTCATTTTCTGTACCACTTATCCTCACAAGGATCGTGAAGGATGCCGGAGCCTATCCCAGCTAACTTTGGGCACCAGACGGGGGGAAACCCAGAATTGGTGGCCAGCCCAATTGCAGGGCACAAGGAGACGGACAAGAGTACACAGTCACACTCATACCTAGGGGCAATTTAGAGTCTTCAACCAGCCTAAGCTGCGTGTTTTGGGGATGTGAGAGATAACTGACGCGAAAAAAAACCACACGAGCCCAGGGAGAACATGCAAATGTGAAACAGGAAAGTCCGGACCTGGGATAGAACCCTCGATCCCAGAACCTTGAGGCCCACGCCCTAACAACTCGGTCACCAGACTGCCCTGTACATTTCAATTCATTTTCTGAACCACTTATCCTCACAAGAGTTGTGGAGGTTGCTGGAGCCTATCCAAGCTAAATATGGGCAAAAGGCAGGGGACACCCTGAATTGGTGGTCAGTCAATTGCAGGAGGGAGACAAGGAGATAGACAAACATTTACACTCACACTCATACTTTTTATGAGTGTTCAATCAGCCTACCATGCATTTTTGGGGATGTGGAAGGAAACCAGAGTACCGGAGAAAACCCACGCAGGGAGAACATACAAACTCCACACTGTGAGGAGTGACTTACATGCTAACCACTCGTCTGCCAGGCCGCATCCATATACTATATCATATACGATTAAATTAATAATGGTTTTGCATTATAGCTGTCTCAAATCGCTGAAAATGGGACTCTTTCTCTGTCTCTTTCAGTAACTGAAAACTATACATTTTTTAAATGGAGTTATTTGACAAATTCTCGTACATATGCCAATATTTTAGAAAACTATTCATTCATTCACCTTCCATACCACCCATCCTGGAAAGGCTTGTGGGGGTTACTGGAGCCTAACCCAGTTGTCTTCGGGCGAAAGGCAGACAACACCCTAGACAGGTCGCCAGTCGTAGGGCACACAGAGAGACAAACGACCATCCTCACCCCCAAAAATACCTCCACCAAAGTCAGGTGAGTGAACCACTATACCACGAGGCGTCAGAAAACTATTCAGTATATGTTTTTAACTGACGAGAATAATTTCTTACAATAACATGTTTTCTTTCATTGCTTTCAAATGTGTACTGTGATCTTTCACCACTTCGCGGCTTCACCATTCGCGACTTCAGTACATCACGGTTTTTATCTTAAGTATAAAACATTTCATAAAAATTTCAAAATCCTTGCAGAAATTCGCAATCGGAAGAGGAGAGATGAAAAATGGTGGTGACAAATAGCAGAGGTCAGGGCACAGCTTCTTCTGTGCTGAAATTGATGGCAGAATAGCGCAGAAGAATGACGCATCGATAATACAAACAGTGTCAGGCCTTTTCTAAGGTTTACATTATTGTGGAATATTGAGGCGCCTGTTAGTCTAGATAACACCTAGAGTCGCAGATAGCAGTATGTGTTTACGCAGGGGTTGGATAACCTCCCGAGAAAGATACTGCACTATACTGTGCTTGGACGTACTGTGCTTGGACGTACTGTGCTTGGACGTACTGTGCTTGGACGTACTGTGCTTGGACGTACTGTGCTTGGACGTACTGTGCTTGGACGTACTGTGCCTGGACATACTGTGCTTGGACGTACTGTGCTTGGACGTACTGTGCTTGGACGTACTGTGCTTGGACGTACTGTGCTTAGACATCGGACGCGATTGCGAAGGGTGGCGGATGTCCTTCACTGTACGGCTTTAAAAGATGCTGAGATGTTCAATAAAGTAGGTCTTTGCGCCCGTCTCACTGCTGTCCAAGTTTGCACTCTGTTCCGAGCTTCAATAACATTACATACATTTTGCTTTGCGCAAAGAAAGACTACGCCAAGCCTCTTCCAGCATTGTAAGGATTTTGAATTGGCGTTAAAAACGCCTCTTAAACATCCTCCCTCATCTAATGCATGATAAATGAATCTACCATGCATTACATCAAGAAGGACGAAGCGAACATGCGGTAACCACGAGGAATAAAATCATTGTTAGGATGAAGAACGCCCTATCGGGAGAAGATGATTCCTCTGGATACCAACATAATTAGAACCAAAGCCAAGACCTTTTATGATTGCTCTGCTCCTGATAAAAACAGTGAAGATGAACCTCAGCCTCGTTCCAGTGCTGCAAGTGAACCTCCTCGGCGAACAAGAGGCAGCGAAAGGCTATGTCAAGGAAGAGTTCCCTCACATTACTCAAGAGAAGGATTGGAGCAAGTTTTTGACATGAGTGAGACTTGCCTTTTTGAGGGAGAGGCAGAGGGAGAGGAAGAGGGAGAGAGGGAGCGATAGAGAGAGAAGGGACACTTGTTGGATGGCAACGCGCTCGTAACATAACATATACGTAAACATAAGGAATATGAAACAAACATTATCAAACATTAGGAATACAATCTCTCCCTCAATTGACCCTCACCAGTTTGCTTATAGAGCAAACATGTCCACTGAGGATGCTATTGCCATTGCTCTACATACAGCATTGAGCCACCTGGAACACCATGGGAACTACGTGAGGATGCTCTTCATTGACTATAGCTCAGCCTTCAACACCATAAAACCGGACATTCTGACTGACAAACTCTCCCACCTTGGACTATCCTCTTCAATCTGCTGCTGGATAAAGAACTTCTTGACCAACCGACCACAAACTGTTAGACTTGGTCCCCACCTCTCTTCCGCCATTACACTGAGCACTGGCTCCCCTCAAGGCTGTGTACTGAGTCCCCTTCTGTACTCCCTGTACACATACGACTGTACACCCACCCACCAGTCTAACGCCATCATCAAATTTGCTGACGACACCACTGTGGTCGGACTACAGAGATGAGGTCAACAAACTTTCTTCGTGGTGCTCGGTGAACAATCTCACACTGAACACCACGAAAACTAAAGAAATCATCCTGGACTTTCGCAAACACGGCACAGATCTGGCCCCACTACTTATAAATGGACTATGTGTAGACAGGGTCCAGTCCTTTAAATTCCTGGGGGTCCACGTCACGGATAAGCTCTCATGGTCTACAAACATCACAGCAGTAGTGAAGAAGGCGAAACGACTCCATTTCCTCAGGGTACTTAGGAAGAACAACTTGGGCACCAAGCTTCTGATAACCTTCTATAGAACCACTGTAGAGAGCATCCTGCATCACAGTGTGGTACGCTGGAACCACGGCGGCAGACAAAAAGGCCATGCAGAAAGTGATTAACACTGCCCAGAGGATTGTCAGCTGCTCTCTGCCCTCACTGGAAGACATTGCCAGCCCTCGTTACCTCAGCAGAGCCAGGAACATCATAGGGGACCCTTACCACCCTGGTCACAATCTGTTCCAGCTGCTGCCCTCTGGCAGACGCTATAGGTCCCACAAAGCACGGACAAATAGGCTTAAGGACAGTTTTTTCCCCCACATCCATCAGAACTCTAAATTTGCGGTAACACAACACACATTCCCTTCTGAGGTAATATGAAAAGATGTTTGGGTGGTGATCTGCCTCCTACTAGCTGACTGAAGGTAAGTGAAAGACAATGAGAGGTAAGTGACCTGTATCCAGAACAGCAGAATGCCAAATTACAAGTCCGTAACTATCACTTATTTAAGTCTTTTGCCGAGTAAACGCAGCTTATGGAGAAGCACCACCAATTTCGTCATACGCAGTTTCTGGGTGTGATGACAAGTAGGCTTTTTTGTTGTTAATGATGACGACAGGGCCTATGTCCGATAATTATTATTATTCAATAAAAACACCATCTGTGAATTTGCTTTGTCTTCTTTTTAATAGATTAATTTTACTTATTGCCTTTTATTTTAATGTCAAAGTTACGGGCTAAAAGTATACTAATACTTTTATTTGTTTGATAAAAATGACCATCTAATCTAAAGTTTTTCAACATTGCAAAGTGTCCCAGAGAGAATGAAGGTTCATTGGACTGCTTCAATAATAATAATAATAATCGGACATAGGCCCTGTCGTCACTATCACAACACAAAAAGCCTACTTGTCATCACACGCAGAAACTGCGTGTGACGAAATTGATGGTGCTTCTCCATAAGCTACGTTTACTCGGCAAAAGACCTAAATAAGTGTAAGTTACGGACTTGTAATTTGGCATTCTGCTGTTGTGGATACAGGTCGCTTACCTCTCGCTTACCTCTCACTGTCTTTCACTTACCTTACTTCAGTCAGCTAGTAGGAGGCAGATCACCACCCAAACATCTTTTCATATTACCGCAGAAAGGAATGTGTGTTATGTTACCGCGAGTTTAGATTTCTGATAGATGTGGGGAAAAAACTGTCCTTAAGCCTATTTGTCCGTGCTTTGTGGGACCTATAGCGTCTGCCAGAGGGCAGCAGCTGGAACAGATTGTGACCAGGGTGGTAAGGGTCCCCTATGATGTTCTTGGCTCTGCTGAGGTAACGAGGGCTGGCAATGTCTTCCAGTGAGGGCAGAGAGCAGCCGACAATCCTCTGGGCAGTGTTAATCACTTTCTGCATGGCCTTTTTGTCTGCCGCCGTGCTTCCAGCGTACCACACTGTGATGCCGTACGCCAGGATGCTCTCTACAGTGAATTTGCTTTGTTTCTTTTTAATAAATTGATAGTAGATGGTAGCAGCCGATCATTTGGGCGACCAAACCGCGACCAAAAGACCGGCGACCAAAAAGACCGGCGACCAAACTTCCGGGCGACCTAAAGACCGCGACCAAAAGACCGGCGACCAATTGACCATGTACCCCCCGGGGCGTACCAGATGAGTATAAGTTGGCTAATCAGGTTGCAGCAGGTTGGGTGTCTATTTTTCTTTTAATTACCCCAAACAAAAATGTGGATAGGATAAATTACCTGCATTACAATGTCCAAAACCTTGGAAATTATACTGAACAGGGATTTGTGGCGATAAAGGAACAACTGGCAGCCACTAGTCTGATGGCGTTCCAGGATCGCATAGCGGTCGAGATGCTTCTTGAAGGAGCAGGGGGCGTATGCAATGTTTGAAAAATGTTGCACTCAACAACACGTCCCCCACTGGGTCCATCACCAGGGCCAACGATGGCCTGCAGACCCTAAACCGCAATATGAAAAGGCATCCTGGAGTAGAATTATCTGCTTGACAGATTGGTGGGATAAGGCCTTCGTACATACAAAGGTTTGGCCCTATCTGTTGTATTTTCAGTAGCCATTTTTGCTACGACTTTGACATTATGTGGGTGTTGTCTTATCCCCTGCTTACGCTCCTTGCTAAGCCGACTTATAACCACTGCGATTGCCCCTGCAAATTCTAAATTGCATGAATTATATCCTCTGCTGATGAAACGTACTGAGGGGAGCAGTGAATTCCAGGAGCATGGTAATTCCGAGAACGAATTGGGCGAAAATGATTTTGTTCTTTATTTTTCAGACCAGCCGTTCGAGTAGGGACTACGTCGGTAAAATTAAAGCAGCCAACGGACATTTCCCTCTCTTTTGTATTTACCATAAAATGAATTAATAACAAACATATAATGAAAATGGGGGAATGTTGGGTTTATTCTGGGATGTTACTATATGTTCATTAAGCATTTTTGTAGGTAATGAAGTTATAATTTAATTCGTGAGGACACTTTCCCCCCACGGCTGCTTTCGAGGCCAGTTAATTGTTTTCAGGACTATTGACTGAACAGGACACCATGTTCCAGGCCGAGACTGTTGATCTGAGTTGGCAATGAAGATCTACAAGGGACTCTTAAATTGCTTTGACTTGGATTCCGGTGGATGGCGATAATCAAATCAACTTCCGAAAATACTCGCATTATTGTTTGAAAATACGGTCGCTCTGTTTACCTTATAAAGAAATTATTATGCTTATTCGTGCAAATTCTTATGCAGTTGTTTTGGTTTCCGATCTACTCAGGTCACCTTGTATGCTTACTTGTGCAAATTCTTACGCAGGTGTTTTTGGTTCCGATCTAACATGAGATTGATGTGGCAGTGTTTTTTTGACCTTAATGGTGTTATTCGGCTAGCTTATGCAATTGTTAGAATCAGATTACCTCAAATGTTTTGATTATGCGCTGACTAAATTGACAGAGGAAGATGCCGTTTCTTGAGAATCATCCTGGATGAGGGCAAGTTGGGAGTGATTTTCCTTGCAACTTGTAGCCATTGTATGTTAATGATGTCTGCCTGTTTTGATTCAAGTGTATTAATAATAAACCTATCAGTTTTTGTATAGGGGCAAAAACATGTAGTATGGTAGTAATAATAAGGGTTATCCTACTTTGCGTTTTTTTTTATTATGATTGCCATGTCTGGTCTACATTACCTGCGATATTCGAGAGATTACTTTAACTATATGTAGGTTTTTCTGCTATTATTGTTCGATGTGATTCAAAGTGAGAGAACAAAGTAGCAGCGTATAGTCCAAAGATGACTGAATACTGATATACTGATAAATTAAATAAATAGGGTAATTACAAATGGTTTACTCCAAATAATGCATGATGGTGGAGATTTTATTTCTGCCAAGATAAAGAAAACATTAGACCACAATACTGACCTCGGTGTAAGGACACCTGTAGGTGCTTCCACAACTTCAGGGGTCACTGGCTCATCATCTGGTGTTTCAGGATCTGCAGTGCTGTTTGTGATGTCCCCAGGTTGAGAAAGAGCAGAACTGTGACAGATTGAGAAATATAGAATGCATACAAAATTAGGTCCATTACGTGTTCAGGACTGTATCCCAGTAATCAAGATTTCAGACATTTATTTTTCCAATGAGGAGTACAGTGGCCTCAAATCTATAAATTAGAAGTGAACAATGTCAATTAACTAATTAAGTCAATACATACATAGAGGGCTCATATGCCTTTTTCAGAGCCAAATTAAAGGTAATTTAATTTAGTTTTTTAAATCTAACACATTTGCCAGATCCGCCGTTTTATATACAGTGGGGCAAATACGTATTTAGTCAACAACCAATTGTGCAAGTTATCCTACTTGAAAAGATTAGAGAGGCCTGTCAACATGGGTAAACCTCAACCATGAGAGACCGAACCATGAAGACCCACGAATTGTCGAGGACACCACACATACTTCACACTGTAAGGTTGTAACCGTGACCGGATGTTTGGTCATGTCTCACATAATGGAAAATGGAGATGAGAAACCGATCGCATTTGCGTCGCGTAAATTGACAGAGGCAGAAAGTAAATACAGACAGATAGAGACAGAGGCTTTGGCCATAATTTTTGGCGTGACCAAATTTCATGAATATTTATATGGGCGCAAGTTCAGTTTAATAACTGACCACAAGCCCCTTCTTGCTATTTTGGGACCCAAGTCTGAAATTCCCACTTCAGCTGCTCTGCAAATGCACGCTGGGTGCTGAGACTGATGGCTTATGACTACAGTATAGAGTACAGAACGTCAGCAGAAAATGCTAACGCAGATGCGTTATCTAGACTGCTGGGGAAGGAAAAGGATAATACTGCCGAGGAAAAATGCATCTTCTATTTCTCAGTAGTGGATGAGCTTCTTGTGCAGGCTACAGAGATCGCACAGAGCACTCTCAAGGACCCAGTCCTATGTAAAGCACTGGAGCTGACTCGGTCTGGATGGCCAAGTCATAATAAGGACGAGAGACTGAAACCATACTTTTTCAGGAAAAATGAACTGTCTGTGGAACAAGGTTGCATATTGTGGGGAATTCGAGTTATCATTCCACCAGCACACCGAGAGCGATTACTGCATGATCTTCACCAAGGACACCCTGGAGGATGCAGGATGAAGGCCTTGGCCAGGAACTACTTGTGGTGGCCACAGTGGACAGTGAAATAGAACATACAGTACAACAATGTGAAGCCTGTCAGAGTGTGAGGAAACTACCTGCAGCCGCACCTCTACACTTCTGGAAATGGCCGACTAGAGTTTGGCAGCGAATACATATTGACTTTGCAGAGAAAGACCACTTTTTAGTATTAGTGGACAGTCATTCAAAATGGCTTGAGGTCATCGCCATGGCAACAACCACAGCAACAAAAATGATTGAGGTGTTGTGGAACACCTTTTCTTCCTACAGTCTTCCTGAGGAGATTGTTTCTGACAACGGTCCTCAATTCACTTCGCAAGAGTACAAGACATTCCTGCTGAGCAACGGAATAAAACAGATTTTGGTACCCGCATACCATCCCGCTTCCAATGCAGCTGCAGAGCGAGCAGTTTAGACAGTGAAAGCATCACTGCTGAAACAAGTGCTCGAGGAGAAGAAATAAAATGTCACAATAACAATGCAGCACAGGCTAGCTAACTTCCTGATGGCATACAGGAGTACACCGCACACGTCAAATCAGGAACAGGTTCAGCTTACTGAAACCAGATCTCGCTCGAGTGGTGGAAGCAAAACAACGGAAGCAGAAACACTATCATGATAAAACCGCCTCCAAGCTGAGGCATCTGTCTGAGGGTGACTCAGTCCTGACCTGGAATTTCCGTGGAGGAAAGCAGAGGTATACAAAAGCAACAGTGGAAAAGAGACTCAGACCAGTCACCTACCTAGTATGGAATGGAGTGAGCCGACGCTCGATCCACATTGATCATCTGCTGTACAACCAACTGTCCAGACAGAGACATTGGAGTTTCCGGATGAGCAGCTGGACGTCACAAACAACTACCCTGTGGTGGTTCACGCAGATGTGGGGGGAAAGGCACACCTGGAGCAGTAGGTGGTAGCCCGTACTCACCTGAAGAGACACATGTAACACCTTCACCAGGCTCAGTGGCCTGTGACAAGACAGTTACACCTGACAACAGAGCAGTCAGTTCCCCAGAGGTGTTTGGGCGCAGGTACCGTGAGAGAAAGAGCACCTCCAAAGTGACTGAATTTGTGATCAGTCAGTTGTGAGGAATGTTGTTCCTAAAATAAAATAGTTCCTGTTCATACAAAAATGTGAAAAAAAGTTCCTGAGATTGGAATGTCAAAGACTGAAATATTGAGTCTAATGGTTGTGGTAGCAGTAATAATTTAGTTACAAATTGAGAAGTAATGTTATAAAAAGTTAATGAGGCAAAGATAATTTTTGAAGTTGAGTGTTAAGTCTTAATAGGAACTTCATAGTTAAAGGGGGACGAGTGTAATATATTGATACTATAACTGATTAGTTGCCTCAGGTTATACAAGTGTGTTTAACAACCGCCACCTAGTGACCATTGTGTAATACAGCGTAACCCGGATGTTGTAATGTTTTGGTAGTTCTGAGTGTTGCAATAAAGAGCTACACACGTGTCAAATGTGAAATATGAATTGTTCTTATATTTAATCTTGCACCCTTCTGCACTCTTATGAATTTAAAGTCACTAGAATAGAAATTTTACTGACACCTACAGGTCAAGGCCTGTAATCACTTTGTATATAGCACACCTCCCCTTTTTGTATTCCCGCCTAAAGTTTGTCTCCGCCTACTTCTATTAAATACCATCCCCGCCCGTTCGGACGGCGTATCTGGTTGGGGGACCTCCACGTGGACGTTAGCTCTGTCCGTCCGCTCCCCCCTTCTTAGGAGGGGTGGGAGCTAGCCAAGAACAAAGGAAGCAGAGCGAGCAGCGGCCATTTTGAGAACCGTTCAGATGAGTCTCCCCCAGCTAACCTCCATCGGCCGGGAGTCAAAAACTACTACGTGTTTGCTGCTTCCTCTGTATGAAGATTATTGTCGAGGCAATCCCGCTTTGACATGAAACTTGGCGCCGCCGTCTATTGCTGTTATGGATTTATTAACAGTTATATAAAGTGCAAATTCATCACACCGTCGACCAAACGTCTTTCGACAAAACGACCGTGCCAACCACTAGTCCATTGGTCCGCTCACCTACACTTCGGTGGCATACAAATTCAATACAGTGGGGCAAATAAGTATTTGGACAAGCACCAGTTGTGCAAGTTATCCTACTTGAAAAGATTAGAGAGGCCTGTAATTGTCAACGTGGGTAAACCTCAAGCACGGGAGACAGAATGTGGGGAAAAAAATAAACAGAAAATCACATTGTTTGATTTTTAAAGAATCAATTTGCAAATCATGGTGGAAAATAAGTGTTTGGTCAATACCAAAAGTTCATCTCAATACTTTGTTATGTATCCTTTGTTGGCAATAACGGATGCCATATGTTTTCTGTAACTATTCACAAGCTTTTCACACACAGTTGCTGGTATTTTGGCCCATTCCTCCATGCATATCTCCTCTAGAGCTGTGATGTTTTGTGGCTGTCGTTGGGCAACACGGGCTTTCAACTCCCTCCACAGATTTTCTATGGGGTTGAGATCTGGAGACTAGCTAGGCCACTCCAGGACCTTGAAATGCTTCTTACGAAGCCACTCCTTTGCTGCCCTGGCTGTGTGTTTGGTATCATTGTCATGCTGAAAGACCAAGCCCCGTCTCATCTTCAATGTCCTTGCTGATGGAAGGAGATTTTTCACTCAAAATCTCTCGATCCATGGCCCCATTCTTACTTTCCTTTACACGGATCAGTCATCCTGGTCCCTTTGGAGAAAAACAGCCCCAAAGCCTAATGTTTCCACCCCCATGCTTCACAGTGGGTATGATTTTTTTCGGATGCAATTCAATATTATTTCTCCTCCAAACACGACAACCTGTGTTTCTACCCCAAAAAATATATTTTGGTTTCGTGTGGTTCTGGGATTTTTGCTCACCGTTCTTGTTATCATTTTGAGGCCACGGGGTGAGATCTTGTATGGAGCCCCAGATCGAGGGAGATTTTCAGTGGTCTTGTATGTCTTCCATTTTCTAATAATTGCCCCCACAGTTGATTTCTTTACACCAAGCGTTTTACCTATTGCAGATTCAGTCTTCCCAGCCTGGTGCAGGCCTACAATTTTGTCTCTGGTGTCCTTCGACAGCTCTTTGGTCTTAGCCATAGTGGTGTTTGGAGTGTGGGAGACTGAGGTTGTGGACAGGTGTTTTTATACCGAGAATGACTTAAAACGGGTGCTATTCATACAGGTAACGGGTGGAGACCTCGTTAGACCTTGTTAGAAGAAGTTAGACCTCTTTGACAGCCAGAAATCTTGCTTGTTTGTAGGTGACCAAATACTTATTTTCCACTCTAATTTGCAAATAAATTATTTAAAAATCAAACAATGTGATTTTCTGTTAATTTTTTTCCCAGATTCTGTCTCTCATGGTTGAGGTTTACCCATGTTGACTATTACAGGCCTCTCTAATCTTTTCAAGTAGGAGAACTTGCACAATTGGTGGTTGACTAAATACTTTCTTGCCCCACTGTATGTGTGTGTTTTTATATATATTTATTCTGGATTCTCCTCAGCAGTTTTTCCCCGTAAATTCAGGGATCCATCTGTGGTGACATTGACAATCTTACACGAAGGAAGCTTCACATTTTCGATGACGGCAGATACCCGGTCAAATAAGTCCTCTCTCAGTGTTTGTCCTTTCAGAGACTCAAATGTCAAAAACTCCTCCGTTATTTCAAATGTGTCGTTGATACCTCAGATAAAAATGAGGAGCTGAGCACTGTCTTTGACATCATTGTTTTCATCCAGCGCTAAAGAATACAACGTGAATGACGTATTTTTGTTTAAGATGCTCTTCATATCTACATCTATTAGTTCCACACAGCGAGTTACTGTCCACCGTGATAAACTGATTTTTTCAAATTTGTCTTTGGTCTCCGGACAAAAAAATACCTGCTGTCTCAACCATACATAATTTTAAAAACTCGCCTTCAGACAATGTTTTGCTGGCGTTTGCTATTTTGAATGAAAGCATAAAACTGGCCTTGGTACTTGAATGGCAGTTTGACGGTGAAAAAAACTTAGCAGCAGCTTCCCTTTTTTTGTTGACAGCTTGCTAGCATAGTTAGCATGATTTGTGGCATGCAAACAGCAGATGATCGGTTTTAAGTGAAAAAATATTTAGTTGTCCACTCCGTATTGAACACTCGACATTCTTCGTCCACTTTACTTTTCTTCTCCGCTCATCTTTACAGAAGGGCTAATGGGTCGAGAAGGGTCAAAGGGTAAAGTGCAAACGTGGAGTAATAGGCCTACGCTTCACCTCAACAAAACCAATGCATCTACAGTGCTATCTAGTGGAAAAACATCAGAAAAATAAAACATTAACAAGGTTTATTAATTTAATATTATCAAGTTCGGCGGGCCGGATAAAAACATTTAACCATTTGGCCGTAGTTTACCCATGCCTGCTTTAGGGTGACTTTTCCGGAAAAGGTTGACAATCAATTTCCCATCTCCAGTAACTCCCAAGCTACTACCTCACCGGATGGCGAGGAGTTCTTGCCTCTGCTTGTGAAGATGGTTGTCACGTACAATTCCTGTACAATGAGACCCCAGACTCCACATACTTTTACACATTCACACTACGGACGTTAAGCGTAAGCAGGACACCGTCGCCCATTCAGTTTTATAGACTCACTGTCTGATTACCTAACAAGGGACTAGTATTCGTTAGGGTTTTTCTAAGTCCCTACCCCCTTAGACGTGACACAAAAAATTCATACCCCAATAGGAATGTTTACTCACCAGAACAAGAGCGTCCCGCTGTCTGGTAAGCTGTTAACCGTTGGCGCCCCAGCTGCAGAGCCGAAATCGTCATGGAAAAAAGGGGTTTTATTCAATGGCCACGGTCCATCCAGAAATCGACTCAGCATCTGGAGATCCTCAGGTTTTGACTTTAGAATCGAAGGACCATTTATGTCAAGTTAGCCAATTTGACATTTTGTAAAAGCATGAAAATGAAACATTTGGAATACTCTTATTCTGTTGAGGGGAAAAACTGCGTATCTCTTTTCTCTGTTCTTGTTTTTTTTGCAATGCTTCGTTCGCTGTGCCCCCTGTCTTATTATTATTCATGTGGGGACGTTAGTGCAGTCTAAGCTTTTAAGTACCAGAGCATTACAGTATAATGTATATGATGCATTAAAGGAGGTTGATGAAAGATGGGGGAGGCACTTGTCTCAGGTTCCTGCTGACCCCAAACCACCGGCTACACCTTGGTGTATGAGGCATTGAAATCAAGGGGAGCGGTCGGTAACTACTATACAGCCTCATTCTCACCAGGCCCTTTCTGTAAGATCCCACCTGTGACTACATACGAAGAAAAGATCAAATGAATGACAGGGTCAGCGCAGAAAAACTGCCCATGACTTGACCCCTATGCCCCATCACATTACCAAACCATGGGATTTCTAATGTGCTACTGTCAGGCCAGACTGACACTTTAAATATGACTGAGGATAAAGTATCATTATTTTGGGAATCATGTTTTATTTTTGAGAAATAGATAACACCCACGCATACCTGTATATAGACTCCCCAAGTGG